>NW_024609839.1:32507850-32791353 GCF_016920785.2 Ixodes scapularis
ACCGTTGCTAGGGTCGTTGTTATGGACGAATACATGTGGCTAGGTTTCGCTACGAAAACCCGACCGTTCAAAAATCAGGAGTAGGATTTGAACTTCTAAAAATCAGAGATATAGAAAGCTTGAATGTCATATATGTTTATATGTTTCGGCAGAAGTGTGCCGGTAATCGCTTGTTTCTGAAATATTTACTACTGCAACTTCCAGTCCTCAAGATGCCTGCAGCAGACGACGAATGCAAGAAGTATACCGTCTGCCACACGCCCGCCGGCCAAGCCGGCGCCGGTGTCTGAATCGAGTGAATAAAGACGATATTCTGATATTTCATCTGTCTGAAATAAAATGAGTTTCAGACGCTTATAAAAATTGATACTGGTGTGCGATGCAAAATATGGTTTATCGAAAGTCCGGGAGTCGATCGAGTTGATCGGCTGCTAAAAGATCGCATTGGACCCGTCAGAAGAGCACTTCAGTCGATCGCACTTCAGTCGATCGGTTTAGATCCCAAATTTTGTTTGCGGACTCGTGCTATGGGAAGGTGATTCGTACCTGGTTGTAACCATCGACTGGAGAAAGATTCTTGCAGTTTCTTCAGAATCCCGCAAGACCCCAAAGGACGAAAGAACAGGATAAAAAAAGAAAAAAAGAAAACATGAGGTGACTTTATTACAGATTGTACTTGCGTCGCGGGTTCGATAGAGATCTTCACCAAAAGAGCACAGCCACAAAATTTGATGTACAACAAGAAAAAAAGATACTGCGATATGGCGATAGACATGCAAGTCTTTAATAACCTGACAACCTCAATTATAATAATAACAAACGACTTACCTCGACGGCGTACGATTTGTTTCTCATGCCGGCCTGTACTACGCCGGTAATACACTTCAGGTCGTCGTCGTAACTGATCTGCATGGTGTGGTTTGATATTACGGCATTTTCAACCCTCTGAACTAAACTGGGTTCTTCACAAAAAAAAAAAAAAAAAAGAAGAAAACGCACATTGCGGAGGCCTTTACGACCATGGCGATGCATTTGTTTTTGTTAGAGCCATTCGATATGGCAGCGTAGCTGCCAGAGTAGCGCCACGCTTTTCCCCGTGCCGCCTCTCACCGCGATTGGTCACACGCGATACCATAGCAACGAGCTGAGCTGGCTCGGTTTCCGTAGCAACCGGGTGACGACTCGTCACGTGACCTCTCAAGAGCCGAGATGTCATCGGTAAGATGGTAGCGCCCAGAGCTGGTGGATGCGAGTTTGTTCGGTGCGCGGAGTCGTGATGCGCCGCAGCTTGCCAACGATTTAGGGCTTCTTCGTGCTTTCTGACGTAGGTATAACGTGAAGATCTGAAAGAATGATACTTTATACCCTTTCTGTGCAAGATCGCTCTGGATATTAACACCTGTGCGACAGCATCAGTAATATCGCCTTAGTGATGCTCGGGTTTCCGGATGTGTTTGAGGACCGATAAGACATTTAGCATGAACTTTTCGCATTCTCTTAGCTTTATTTGAACGTTGGAGTGTCTGAGAATCGATGCGAAATCTATGCGTCGCATGTTGGGTCTTTTGGAATTTGTTTTTGCCCCAGGTAACCGCATGATCACAAGCTTTTAGCGAGGAAGCTCCTGCGATGTTTACGTTTTGTACTAATGAACCAGGGAACCTGGGTTCAATCCCCGCCCCTGCCCGTTTCGATCTGGATGAGCATCGTACCGGCCCGCGGTTGTGTATCACTACTGCGTGGTGCACGTTAAAGACCTATAGACCCAGGCTAGCGGTTATACAGCATTGGCTAAATTGCTCATCTACAGCAGTGACTCGTCGCAACTTTGAAATGGCTGACCAACTACACGCTGTATAAATATTCACACAACTCCCAAGTATACTAATCAACGATTTTACGATATGCGCAGCGCAAGTTCGTCTGCTTCTTTTAGTAGGGGTTGTGGTGACGTCAGAACGCCGAGCTCTGATTGGTTCTGAATAAAGAATAGTGGGTAGGTTTCAAGGAAGCTTGCTTTTAGGTCTACCCCCTATCCTTCAATCGGAGCCACTCAGATCTCGGCGTTCTGATGTCACCACAACCCCTGCAAAAAGAAGCAGACGAACTTGCTCTCCACATGAATTTTAGGATAAAATTTTCGCATTTTTCTAGCTTCCTTTGAACGTCTGAATTTGTGAGAATCATAACGAAAGGTATACGGCGCGTGTAGGGCCTAGGGGAAGTTGTTTCAGCCCTAGGTCACCGAATAATCACAGCATTTTTTTAGCGAGGAAGCTCCTGCGACATTTAGCCTTTTTTACTAATCCCCAATTTTACGAATTGGCAATTCTGAAGATTTTTATATAACTTGCTTTCGTTGCAATAGCTTGCATTTGATCGCCCGCGAAAATACAATAACCACGTTTCACATGCTCGTTGTCCACGCGTAAGCTGAACACCCAGATAAGGGCCGAATAGTCGGGCACTGGTCAAGAACGAAGTAGAAGCTACTCAACCTCTTTCCACCTTTCCACCGAAGTGCCAATCAAGTTTTTCAAGTGAAAAACTGCCAATCAAGTGTTTTTCAAGTGAAAAACTGGCGTTTGCTCAAGTAACGTGTACGAGATGACATGCTATATAACAATGTATCAACACATACTATTAAACTTAAATGCTCAGAGGTGTGTTCGTCTTTATAATTAATAAGTTACAGACGTATTTATTTGTTGCGAGTATAATATTTATTTTCTGTAGCTAAGCCCGTTTTGTGCTCTTTAATGTCAATGTGCTATGACGTTATCATCATGCGTGTATGGTTCTAAATATCCTCTTTGCAATGCCTACAAAGGCCAAAATGACGTCAGCCGACCCCAACTCACACGTTGAACACGAAAACTGCGTCGCTCGGATGTATGCGCTCGTCAGCAATCAATTCGTCCATGGATATTTGAATTCGCGTTCCTGGCCAATGAGTGACCTGACAAAACGTATCACTTGCGAATGCCAAGTTCTACGGTGTGCTTAAAAAGCACGGGGAAAGCTTGGGGTCATCGCACCGGTGCCCTAGCATGCCACGACTGAGTGATTTCACAGTTTTCTTTTGAGTTGAGGATTACAGGTAAGGAAGAAGAAGTTTAAAAATAATTTTGTGGCCCCTTTAACACGGATATGTGTGCTACACCAGATAGAAATATTGACCTTTTGAATGCCGGTAAACTTCCGAACGACCATTTGGCCTGTCGGCAAGAACACCTCATATCCGACGTCCGTCTCTTGATGGCGTCAACAATTCCCTAGAGACCACCATGCCGTCCTTCTTGGTTGAACCCCGTCGACGTCGCTCCTCACCAGTCGGTGAGAAAATCTAATCTTGAAGGGATGATCGGGTCTTGAAGAAGTATGATGCTAATCATATACTCGCTCACTATGGGGCAGTCGAGCAGCAGTCATGTCTCGAGCCAATCGTCCTGTCGTGGCCGGCGTAATCGGATTCTGTTCCATTGGAGCGAAGTCCGAAAGTACTAGGACGGTACGTTCATCCCACGAAGCGACCGCCATCACGGCGGCTCCGAAAACCACTCGCCTTGTCCGTGCACGTACGATACCATAGCAGCTCTCGTCGCCCGACAGTCTCCGGTGTTATACTTCGCCTCGGTGGTCGTCGACCGAGATCCAGACAACAGACACCCGGCTTCGATCGCACCCGCGTTCTAACTGGCACGGGGCTTTTATTTGTGAGACAAAGAAGAAGAAGACCAAAACACGCGACGCCCTCCTAGCGGAGGTAAATCATTCAGTTATTACATTTCCCCACACTAATCCAAAACACACGTTACACAGTACAACAGCAACACTTCAACTTGGTCTACCAACCAGGTAATAAGTAAGCCTGTCGGGTTGCCGACTTATTCGCGTGCTGTGCCTTACAGAAGGAGCGGGCACACCAGGTTCGTCATCGTCATGACTATTGAAGTGGTTCTCAGGCTCCGAGTCCGAGTCATCTGAATTCGTGGATGCTGTCGGCTCACCGTGGTCCACCGGCGAGCTCCGTTCAGTATCAAATCCATTTTGAGATCTTGGCCTCAGGTGATCACGGTGTACAAAACGAATCCTACTAAAGACTCGCACCAAGTATGTAAGAGCACTAATTTTCTTCGTCACCTTTCCTCTTGCCCATCCCGTTTCCTCCCCTCTCACGTTTCGCGCCCACACATTGTCTCCGACATTGAACTCCCTCGGCCCTGCCTGCTGGGTGCCAACGGTCTTCTTGGCTTCATTTTGTTTTTCTCGCCGAAAAGAAGCAGAACCGGGTTTCAACAAGGCAAGGCGTGTCCGTGGCAAACGCCAAAGAAAGAGCTCTGCCGGCGTCTTCCCAGTTACCACGTGGGGAGTTGTTCTGTACTGGAACAAAAAGTTTGACAGCTTCAGCTGCATGCTCCTTTTTCCACCCCGCTCCCTGTCCTCCAGCACCTGTTTCAGAAGGGACTTCTTCACCGTCTGAACTGCGTGTTCGGCAAGTCCATTAGATGCCGGGTGGTAAGGAGGAGTTGTCGTGTGCAAGATTCCATTTTCACGCATGAAGGATCTGAACTCTTCAGACACCAGCTGTGGTCCATTATCTGTGACCACTTCCTCTGGCAACCCGAATTGCGAGAATATCATCTGCAGCTTTTCGATGGTGTGCCAAGAGGTCGTAGACGACATTAGAATGGCTTCCAGCCATTTTGAGTGGTCATCAACTAGGATCAGTATGTTGGATTGATCTTTCTGTGCGAAATCTAAGTGCACGCGTTCAAAGATCCTAGTAGCCAACGGCCAATGTTGGACCGGAGCACGGGGGGAGTTGTTCTGCGTTGCTTGACAGACGTCGCACGTTCGCACCAGATTCTCAATGGCAGCGTCTAATCCATTCCA
Organism: Ixodes scapularis; assembly: GCF_016920785.2. Taxonomy (NCBI): domain Eukaryota; kingdom Metazoa; phylum Arthropoda; class Arachnida; order Ixodida; family Ixodidae; genus Ixodes; species Ixodes scapularis. Next base: position 32,512,747 of record NW_024609839.1, read on the forward strand.
CCAGACATGCTGTCTCGCCAGCATCTTAATTTTAAATGCTCCTGGGTGCCCTTCGTGTAGAAGACGGATGATGACGTCATACAATGCTTTTGGGATGACCACTCTCGTGCCCCATACCAAGCATTCCTGCTCGGTAGACAACGCTTCTCTTCTCTGGAAAAAGAGAATTAAGTCCGGATCGTCTAATTTCTTAGGCCATCCTCGTTTCGTGAGTTCGATGATCCGAGGTAGTAGGGTATCCTTTTTAGTCTCCTCCTGCACTATCCAGCTTGTGATCGGAACATGATCGAGCGGCGAAAAGTAGTTAACCTGGTCACAGTCTTCTGTTTTCGCGGGAAGGGGGAGCCTTGAAAGGGCGTCGGCGTGACTAATGCTGGTACCCTTCGCGAAATCGATCACAAAGTCGTACTCAGCTAACAGAAGTCGCCATCTCTGAATACGTGCAGCTGCCATGCCGGTTGACTTCTGCCCTTGCTTCAAAAGTGTGGTGAGAGGGTAGTGGTCAGTGACCAATGTGAATCTTCAACCGAAAAGGTACTTATGAAACTTCTTGACAGCGAATACAATGGCAAGCGCTTCCTTTTCTACTTGCGAGTAGTTTTGTTCGGCCGTCGTCAATGTCCTTGAAGCGTACTCAACCGCTCTGTAAACTCCCTTGCTCACTTCATGAGCCAAAACTGCCCCCACACCATAATTAGAAGCGTCGCAGGTCAACCTAACAGGCTTACTTGGACACTACAAGGTCAACACATCAGCACTACTTAGAAGCTCTTTAGCTTTCCTCACACACTCATCACATTCTTTTGACCACAACCATTCAGCCCCTTTTTCTAGCAAGTCGTACAGAGGCCGCAGCAATGCTGCCAAGTCTGGCAGAAACTTGGCGTAGAAGTTTAACATTCCTAGAAAACTGCGGAGCTCACGTACATTTGTAGGAGGCGGAGCGCTTTTGACCGCTTCCACCTTGTCGGGGCAAGGCCGGAGCCCGTGTTTGTCAAGCATATACCCAAGGTACTTCACTTCGCCCACAAAAAACTTGCTCTTTTCCAGGTTCAAGCTCACACAATGCTTGGCAAGTCGTTCTAAGACGCGTTTCACATTGTCGAAACATTCATCATGGTCCCTGCCTCCAATCAACAGATCGTCCATGTAACATGCAACCTTCGGCAACCCAAGCAAAATCTTATCCACGGTAGCCTGAAAAATAGCTAGAGCGCTCGACACGCCGTACGGCAATCGCGAAAACTCGAAAAGACCGAGGTGAGTGTTTACTGTCAGCGCTTTCCTTGCGTTGCTATCAAGTTTCAGTTGCAAATACGCAACACGCAGGTCAAGAACCGTGAACACGCGGCACTCCGTGAACGTTGCGAACAACTCGTCCACCATTGGCAAGGGGTAGTGTTCCGTACGCAAGTTCGGATTTATTGAGACACTGTAATCGCCACAGATACGAATCTTTCCGCCGGGCTTCGGAGCAATGACTAGCGGAGTTGCCCAGTCACTCGTCTTCACAGGAGACAAGATACCATCGTCAATCATTCGCCTCAACTCGCAATCAACAGCGTCCCTAAACGCAAAGGGGACGGTACGATGCTTGCAGAACACTGGCTGAGCATTATCCTTGAAAACAAGGCTTGCCGTGAATCCTGTTATTGCTCCGGATTCTTTCTTAAACACCGACGGAAACAACACTTTCATTGTTTCAAGAGATTTCTCTTCTGCTGTAACTGCGAAAACTGACCTCCAGTCCAGCTTTACTTGCTGCAGCCAGTTTCTACCAAGCAGCGTTGGTAGCCGCACATCGCCGTTTCTTACCACCACTAAAGGCAGCACATGTTTCCCATGACCGCTAGCTACCTCGACGTCGGATACACCGACAACGTTAATTTTTTCCTTCGTGTACGTTCGCAAGCTGAGCTCACACCGTTTTAGCGCTCCTCAAGGTAGAATCTTTCGATACGCCTCTTCTGGCATAAGGGTAACTGCAGAGCCCGTATCAACCTCCAACTCTACCTCGTGACCTGCTATTTCCAACGTAGTCGTAACCGGTGGCACCCCCGCGACTACGTTACAACGCACAACGCACACGTCTCCGGGACCCACCTTAGGCCAGCACTTTGGCTTACCCCTGGTCTGTTCTCCTGTGCACATTCTTTTGATGTGTCCTTCTTTTCCGCACTTGAAGCACTTCGCTTTAAGGAATGGACACCTACAAGGTTCATGCGCAGAAGAACCACATCGAGAGCAGACAGTTCCTGCTGTCGCTGCTGTTCCTGGTCTTGTCTGTCCCACAACCGATGCACGTCGGTGGTATCCGGACCGCTCTGTCCCTGCAGCTCTTTACTCTGCTCTGTAGCCAGTTCCCTTGCCAGTGCCACCTTGTAGACGTCCCCGAATTTGGAACTGCCATCCATCTCGAGAAGCGGTCGCTGAATCTCGGCATCGAGGCAACCAGCAAGGAGCCGGTCTCGAAGAGCAGTGTCGAGGAATTCACCAAAGTCACAAGTCATGGCCAGCTTCACGTCGCCGACGTGCTCCGCTTCTATGATATCGCAATAGGTAAAAATGTGATTGCTGGGAAATAATATCACATCACGGTCTGCCACCGAGAAGGAAGTGTACACACTTTTCTGACTAAATCCAAGCTTGTGGGATAAGTGAGCATTGATTAGAATATACCCACTGTGGTGCAACTGTAACTCTACGACTTTGATGTATGGATTATAACGAAGCAATATTTTTGAGGAATTTACCTTAAGATGAGACTGGTACGCGCTGTTTATCGCGTTAACGAGATCTTCTGGCGATTCGTAGAAGCCCTCAAGGATCTCAATTCAGTCCTGTGTCATCACGTGGTTAACCCTCGTCAACTCTACCTCGACCTCCCTATCGAATGTATCTTTCTTCACGGGGCTGCCTTCCACGGGCTGACCTATTCCAAAAACGATCTCTCCTAATCCAAGTTTTTTCGACAATGTAGGGGACATGCGCAGTGCGTTGTTTCTCTGGGAGCCTAAAAAGTAACATTGCCCTTTGCGCCCGAAAATCGTCTTTGGACCGAAGAGCTCTCGAAGGGCGCTTTTCACCAGCGCGTTAAAATCTTGCTTTGGCTGTATTCGTAGTTTTTGGTGCCTTCCACCTTCCCGGCATCCGTGGGTCTGACCAAGTACAACACGTTAGATTAGCTCGTCACATTCTTGATGCTAAACGGGAAGTTTATTTCTTCTAGGGCTACCTCGTACGGTTCGTTTAATATAATTGGTTGAGACGATTGTACCTTGAACTTGCTCAAACTATTGTCGTGAAAAACGTTTGACGATGCATTTGAGAATAGATTCACGTAAAAATGATCGCTCATTTCGCTTCTTCGCGACCGATGTGTACGTAGGTCGAGAGCAGACTGACCGGGCCGCTATCAGGGTCCAGTCTTTTCTTCAGCAATCGTAGGAGAAAGAGACACACACGCAGTCATCCTATAGGGTTAGTTATTTTATTTCAACGAGTCTAGAGTATCCACGGTGATCAGGCGATATCGAAGAACATCGGTGGCCAGGCAATGGATGTAGGTGGCTTCGATGTGGTGCTTACAATGCATCGCGCGTTTGATGGTCTTCAGCATATCCGAGATAAATTCCACCGCGTCCGTCGTCTCCGATGCGGCCACTTTGGTCAACACCTTGCCCGTAGCTCTCGTAGACCTGGGATATGATACTGAACACAACGGGGTCCACTTCATATCGAATGAACTTGCCAAAAACTATGAGGTCCACCAACATATCGAACGCAGGCACAAAGAAGTTGTTGTTGGCTTTTCGATGTGCAGCGCAGGCTTCGACATCGCTCCATCGACTGTGTTGATCTTCGCAGCCATACAGACGTTCACGCACGAGAATCTTGTCAGATCGACCTCCGTCGCACTAAAGCCCCTTGATTAAGGTGTTTTGACAAGTACCGCCAACCATTGTTGTGGAAATGCGCAAGACACGAGCCACGAGCGGGTGCTCCGCCGCCATTCGCTTCCAAGGGCCGCTCATTTCAGTGCTGCGCCGCCATTTGCTTCCAAGGGCCGCTCGAGTCCTGGGCCACGTGCGCTCGCGCATTTGGCGCTACTTGCAAAGACAAAGGAAAACATATCGAGGGGCTTTACGTCGCACGAGTGAGGGTCCGAGCCCAAATGCAAGGGCTAAGGGGGCGCCACGAGGCTACGAGTCCGCGAGCACCGTTTGAATCGTGCGCGCGCGCGAAATCACGTGGTAAGAAGACGAGCAACGCTAGAGCCCAGCGATGCAAATAATATTACGTCACATGACCTGCGGCAATGACGTATCCTGTTTTTCAACACTATTACAAAAGCCAGGTAGCGGGAAAACACGTGATCTGATTTGCACACACGGACAACTAGGACGAGTTAAGCCCTCTAGGAAGCAATGTACTTCTAGCTCGGGGAGAAGCGCGTGACGCCGTTCGAAACGGTCGCAAAAAAATGAGCTCCCGTGGAGCGTCTGCAACGGCCTATCTTTGGTTCATCTGCTGAAATGTCCCAGGATACCTACCGAGTGGTTCTGCCGTCACTGCTTACAGGTACTGAAGTTTTGAACTCTGTATTCGCTCATTGTGACATTACCGGACGCCCGTACAAGATTGACGATTTTCGAGAAGAAATGGAACGCCACGGCGTTCTAAACGACCTCATTGGAGCCGGCGCGTACCAGATGAACCATGTTTGGCTCTTCACCTTCAACTCCCTGACAGCGAAGCGAAAAATTCTGGAAGCCAAGGAACTTGTGGTGAAGGAAAAAAGGTGCCTGCTCATCGATCCCGGTCAGTGCGAGGTACGAATACGGCTGCACTGGATACCTACTCACATAAGCGACGACACAGTGCGGAGGGCCCTAGAGCCTTATGGAAAAATCAACGAAATATCCCGCGACACATGGAGGGCGGAAGGCTTCCAGAATGTTCAGATGACGACAAGGCTGGTGAGAATGAACCTAAAGGAAGGCGTCACCAAGGAAAAGCTCCCGCACAAGCTGCGTCTGTTTGGCAGCAACGTTCTCGTTCTTGTCCCCGGAAGAGCGCCTCTCTGCCTTCGATGTAAGAGAACAGGGGGGCTATGTTGCTCTTTTTGGACTCCCAGGAGACTTGGAAGAGGGAAGTGACGTCAACAACACAGCAACTGCAGATTGGATGTTGACAGAAGAAACGAAATCAACACCCAATCTGCGTTTGCTGTGTCGTTGATGTCACTTCCCTCTCCCTAGTCTCCTAGGAGTCCAAAAAGCGCAACATTGCACCCCAGGCCACATCCGCCCAGAATGTCGCGTCCCTCGCTGTGACAAGTGCCATCGTTTTGGTCATGAGCAAGAGGATTGCATCCGGACGTACGCCACTGTATTGCGACCGGCTCCCGAGGAAGACAACTCTGAATTCTTCATCGATGAAGAAGAAGCTTCGAAATTCGAAGACGGCTCTGGGCACCCAACCACCACCCATACCCAAACACCTTCAGGGGCTGACAAACGAGGCGCATCGCCAGACGAAGACACCACCGCATCGATTCTCGAAGCTGACAAGACAGCTGCCTGCGTCGTAAACGACACACACATCGTCAAGGCCGCTCCAGGCTCCTCTAAAAGCCAGCGACAGAAGACAGTCGACGGGAACGACCTCTCTTTAGACGGTGCCACCGAAGTTGACTCGGAAATGGGCGACAGCTCAGATCCCTTCAAGCGACCGCTAGATCGCGTCGAGGAGGAAGACCCCGACCTTGAAGGGCCTGACTGGAGCAAGCCAAAAGGAAGAAAGAAACGCAAGCCCCGAGCTCCACCGGATGGCCAACGAGAGCAAACTTCGCAGTAGGTGGTTGTGCTCACATAGAGGACAATTACCGACAGTTCTTTACTTTATTTGAATATTTACTCGTGCTTGTCGCCACAGCTATGAATTATGTAAGTTTTGAATGAATTTTTTGTAAATCGCTTTTTATTACAAACCTCCTCCTCCGCCCCAATAATAATTCCATCCAAATTTCCCACTTTTTCTACTAATTTCTTAACGCTGGGTACACTAAATATTAGAAGTTTAAATTCTACTCGTCAACAGTATCAGCTATTACGTTTGCTTCACGAAGAGAAAGTAGACTTTTTAGCCATACAAGAAACAAAAATGTCGGAGCAAGAGCAAGTTACGAAGGCGCTACAACCCTTTCTTACTTCGTACGAAGTATGTGTAACGCATGCAGTTGGCACGGCAGGAGGCTGTTTTTTGTTCTTTAAGAAATCTGTCCCCCTCTCTGATGCAAGTCTCATCACCGATGCTCATGGACGTTTTATAATAGGTGACTTTAATTTGTTTGATGCACAGTGGCGAATTACTTGTGTCTATGCCCCGTGTAAAGCCAGTGAGCGAACCTTGTTCTTGCACGATATGTCACACTACATTAAATCAAATCGGACCACTGTATTACTGGGTGACTATAATTGTGTATGCGATGCAGGTGATAGATTTCCAATAACGCGTAATAACGATGTTAGTGCAAATCGTCTGAGTGAAATAATAGCAGAAAACAATATGGAAGATGTTTTCCACATATCGAGGGGAACTAAAAAAATTCAATTTACACACTTTCAAGAATCTTCGCACGCACGCCTTGATCGTGTTTATGTTTCTGCTGACATTGTACATAACATTAGCTCTTATTGTGTAAAACCAGTGTTTTTTTAGTGACCACTGCCTCGTAAAGGTTGCAATTGGAAAAAACAAAATTCCCAAGGCAAAGTTTAATTGGCGGTTGTGGAAGCTGAACACCAGACTGCTTAAAGACAAAACATTTGTAGCTACAGTAGATGACCTGTTAAGGAAAATAACAGAGCAGAATGAGACATGTCCATTGGAACGATGGGAACGGTTCAAAGAGCAAGTAAAAATGTCAGCAATCGAGAGATCGAGCACGCTGAAGTTCTACGCTCGGGCAGAAGAACGAAAACTGCAGAAGGATTTACGCGCTTTGTGCGAAGCTGAATGTGAATGCCCGGGTTGGGGAGCAAAGAATATCGCAAATGTCAAATCACGTCTCGAGAAATTCCAGAAAGAGCGATACGAAGATGCTGTGATACGCTCGAGGACACAGCGGTTTCTCTGTGGTGAGCAACCCACTAAACAGGCCTTGATAGCAGAAAGAAGGTATGCTTTGTCCAAAGAAATCCTCGAAATAGAGAAAAATGGTACCATAGCTACAGACAGAGTAAGCATTGAGGATGCCTTTGTGGACCATTATCGACGACTTTTCGAGCTCACACCAAAACGACAAGAAGACAAAATTGACGAACTGCTATCTTTTATGCCGAGAATAGATGACGAAACAAAGGAATGGCTGGAGGGACCCATAAGCCTGGAGGAAGTCGAAAAGGCAATAGGCGACCTGCCCGGTGGTAAAACTCCAGGCCCAGAAAGGATTTGTTCAAGCTTTCACAAGAAATTCAGAAAAGTACTCGCTCCCATTCTTATCGCTGTCATAGAGGAATCTTATAAAATAAAATCATTACCGCTATCTTTTTCTAGAACGCACACTGTGCTAGTTCCAAAATCATAGGACGCCGACAAGCTACGACGTGTAGAAGGTTATCGACCAATAAGTCTATGTAATGTAGATTATAAGATATTAGCCAAAATACTCAATGGAAGGCTACAGCACGTAATTTGCGAATTGGTGGGTGACCACCAAACGTGTGGCATAAAAGGCAGGACGATCCAAACGAACGTTCACGTAGTCAGAAGCCTTTTAGAATGTTGTACAGAAGAAGAAAATCAGATTGCCATTCTTCAGATTCATTTAGAAAAGGCATTTGACCGCGTACGCCATAAATTTTTTTGGGCCATTTTGCGGCACATCAACATTGGAGATGTTATATATGAAGGCGTACGAATGGCATATAGTGGCTGTTCTACGCGACTAATTGTAAACCGTAGCGTAACTTGCAGCATCCCTGTATTGTCCTCAGTACGTCAGGGTTGCCCACTCTCGCCTTTATTATTTGCGCTTTATCTTGAGCCTCTCTGCTTGAGTGTTGTTAACAACAGAAACGTTCATGGATTTACGCTTAACTCCATAGAAGCCAAGGTATTGGCTTATGCTGATGATGTAGCAGTTTGTTGTAAAGACAAAAAAAGTGTAACAGCGTTATTGATTTAGTTAAACACTTTTGCGAAATTACCGGTGCGGCTGTAAATTGAGAAAATTGCGCAGGCTTTTGGCACGGTTTGAGCGTTGTTAACAACAGAAACGTTCATGGATTTACGCTTAACTCCATAGAAGCCAAGGTATTGGCTTATGCTGATGATGTAGCAGTTTGTTGTAAAGACAAAAAAAGTGTAACAGCGTTATTGATTTAGTTAAACACTTTTGCGAAATTACCGGTGCGGCTGTAAATTGAGAAAATTTCGCAGGCTTTTGGCACGGTATATGGGATACAAAGCCCTCAGAGTTTGAAGGGATCAAGTGGAGCTCAACACCTACGAAGTACCTCGGTGTACGACTCCAGCACATGCGTAATCCAAGTGTTTACTGGTCCGAAGCCACAGCTGAATTAAAAAAGCGGGTATCACGGTGGCCAAACCGCGACTTATCAATTTTTGCTAGAGCAACGGCCTGCAACATATTTCTTCTTGCTAGGCTCATGTATTTGTTTCAGGTGTTACATTGTGCTCAAAGTGTAATGAGGAAAGTTCATAGAATATGTGCCACATTTATCTGGAAATCAAACTGGGAGCCAATGAGAAGAAATAACCTCTTTCGCCGTATTCCTTTAGGGGGATTAGGTTTAACGCATTTGTTTGTCCGGCAGCTCGTGTCGCGATTCATTTTCCTACGGGATATTGTACAGCCTTTCATGCGCGCGCTGTTTCAGACGAAACTGGCCGGGCACTTGCCTTTCTTTTTGTTCTCGAGTCATGGCGAGCAGCCAACAAGAATTGTTGGACTTCTAAAGGAGGTCGTTGAAGCATACCGTTTTTTTGGCGGTGCGCTATTCCAGAGAATATTTGTCTTGCATAACTAGAAAACCTTTGTCCAACGCCCTTTATGACACCCTTTTCCCGGAGCCTTTGTATCGTGCACTGTACAACCAGGAAACCGTTCAGGATGTTCTTTGTCGCGTCAAGAGAATGCCAGTCCAGCCACGTGCCAAAAGCTTTTTTTCAAACTTCATACTTCGACGCTCCCCGTGAAAGTGTGGCTTCACAAGAAAGGTATTTTTGTATCTTGGACCACTAATTGCTTGCTGTGTAAAGCTCCCGAAACTATAGAGCACGTGTTTATTTTCTGTTGGGATGCCCTGTTGTTTTGGGACGTGTTGCAGAGAACCTTAAAAAAAGACCTAAAAATAACAGCACATTCGATCCGTTTTCTTCCAATTACTTCACAGAAACTTGTACCGTACGACCTTATAATGTTAATTGGCCTGTACAGCATCTGGTGTTCCCGGATGGCGGTGAGACATGCGGACCTTAACCCGCGACCGGTTGAGGCATACTTTATAGAATTTGTGACTGAAATACGTAGTACCTATGCACATCAGGATACTGTTCCTGAGTGGGTTGGGATGTCTGAGAGACTCCTATAGAGCCCCCAACGTATTAATTGATATGTGCTAATCAAAAGACTGTACGCTTAGCCTGAACGTGTTTGTGTTGTGTATGCTGTAATAAAGATAAAAAAAATGTGCTTCTAGCTCAGGGGGTTGAGTGTCGGGCTGCTGTGCACAAGGTAGCGAAGTCGATTCCCAGCCGCCGCAGAGCCTTTTTTAGCGAATAAAAGTCGTTTACCGCGCAGCGATTCAAATAATGTCACGTGACCGTCATGTGACATCACGTGAGCGCCCTCTGTCGGATGCAATCGAACCCTGTGTGAAATCATGTGAGCGCCCTCTGCCGGACGCAACTCGAATCCTGTGTGATATCACGTGAGCGCCCTCTGTCGGACGCAACTCGAACCCTGGAAAAATCACGTGGTTGTCATGGAGCGGTGGTGACGACATCTCTGTACATGTCTTTCCCACGCTTCTGACACGCGCCGCGTACGTGACTGATAACATCGGCTGTTAACACCTTGTTAAGCATGTGTTAACATTGGTTACGTGACCTCACACCTATAACACGTACGTGACTCGAGGGCGGGACCTCGATGAGCTCTCATTGGTCACTGGCTATTGCCCTGTGGGCGGGGCCATCCATGCCCACGACCTGTCATTGGGAGAGGGGAAAGGGGCCCCGCCCTACTGCTCTGTGATTGGACAGATTGGGTTTGGCCCCGCCGTGCTGCGTTGTGATTGGTCGGATCGGGTTTGGCTCCGCCCTCCTGGGCTTTGAGTGACAGCTGTGTGAGCTGGTGCACATTGACTACTACTGACCTTCTTTCTCGCACCCACGCTGATGTGCAATTTGATACTGATTGGAAGGTGGTCGCTTCCCATGGGGTCCGGCTTTGTGTGCCAGGTCACCCTTAGGTTCCTGGTTGTCCATGTTAAGTCTGGTGTTGTATCCGCTTCCCTTGGGTTGAGTCCTAGTTTGGTTGGTGAATCCGGCTCATTCCTGAGAAGAAGCCCTGGCTGTTTACACTTGCTGTTGAGGCTTTTTCCGCGTTGGTTTTCCCGCTTATATCCCCATGTTGTGTGTTGGGCAGTGAAATCGCCGGTCACCAGCGTAGGGATATTGCCGTGTTTCACGTCATCTAACCATGACATGTCATTTCCTTCCCGTCTGTGCGGTCTGATATAGGTATTAAAGATTCTACATTCCTTACCGCCTATTCGTACTTTGACACCCACAACTTCCTGCGTGTTGTTCCAGAGATGTTGCGTCATGAGTTGTGCCTGGGAGATGTCCTTACTTATCAGCGTTGCTACTGTAGGCATGGGGTTCTCCGGTGTATCACGGTCGGTGTTGGCGGCGGTTTGCGTATAGGTGTTGTAACCCCTAATTTTGATCGAATCTGTTTTTTTGTTTTTTTTCTTGCAGCAGGATGATAAGCGGTTTGTTGTCACCCATTTTGCCCAGCCTTTCCTTGAATTCTGCTTGCTTTTGTCGGAAGGTTCGGCAATTCCGCTGTAAGACACATGGAGTCTTTTTAATTTTAGACCTTTGCGTACGGGTCTTATTTATTTCTTGGTCGGTTCATAGCATGGAGGGCCTGCAGAATCCAGTCCAGTGTATTTTCCATTTTTCTCACTCTCTGATCCAGTGACGCCATTTTCTGCATGACGCTGCTGTTCTGTAGCATTTGTTTCGCCATCGCAGTCGGTTCGTCGTGATATAGAGTTGTCTCAATTGACGCCGGATCGGGTGCTTGCCTCTTTGGTCCTAGCCTGAGTGGAGCAGCCCAGACCCCTGTTTGAGGCTTGGAACTGTCTGCAGTTCCACGGTTCGATGCTCTCGGTGGTAGTGGAGGGCCGTTCAAAAAGGGCCTTGGTGTTAATAATTTTCTCGGTTGTGGACGCCTTGCCGGCATCTGTCTTTTGGGGCAATTGTTGCTAGTTGCAACGTGCGGGCCTCCGCAGTTGAAACATTTCGGCAGCAATTCGCAGCCTTCTGCGTCTCCAGGAATGTGGCCACAGCTGCCGCATCTTTTTGTGCCGTGGGGGCATACATCGGACTTATGACCAATGCGGTGGCATGAGTAGCATACTACCGGTCTGGGTCTGTACTCCATTACATTGAACACTTCACATAGGAAACGCACATGCTTCGGAATTCTCTCACCTTCGAAAGGGATCAGTACCGTCTTTCCAGATTTTCCTATGATCCTAGCTGTCACAATGTTGTTTGTGCGACAGTCTAGTCCCTCCATCAGTGATTCTGGCTTTTCATTCAGGTTTTCGCCATGCAGCTATGTAACACCCCTCACTTGGTTGCTGGAGACGGCCATGTACGGTTTCATCTCATACTTTTTCTCCGCTTTTTCTACCACTCCAATGTTGAATAGCTTGCTCGTGAGCCGAGGGTTTTTGGTGGTGATTGCGATAGTATTCGACTTCTCGTTGAGGTGCACTGTGAAACCGTCTGTGTTCTCGATGCCGGCTTTTTCCATCGTCCGGTAGATGTCTCATCCTGTGAAGGTGTGAACCTTCTCCTTGCAGGTAGGTTTCAGCAACACTATCTGAGTTGGGGATCTCCTTGTATCTGCAAGGGCTTCTTTCTGTTTTGTTGGCAAGGTGCTGTGTTTGCATGAATGCGATAGTAGTACTGGCCATTCTTCGTTGTCATCTTTCTGGCTCGCGTCGTTTGTACATGCTGTACTTGTTTCTTGTGTACCTGCCTCCGTCTGCATCTACCGCACAGTGGAAGGCAGACTGCGGTTCAAAAGAAACTCTTCGAACTCTTTCTTATGATTCGAGTACTCCTGAAACGAATCCTTTTGCGTGAGCACCTGTACTAGGAGCTCGTTGTTCTTCATGAATCCTTCAATTGTTTCACGTTGTTTCGTACAGTCCGTTAAAAACTGACTGTCTTGTTGGGACATCTGATGGTAAATGAGCTGACCTGTAACGGCTGGTGGATCGCTGTTGCCTTGGGAATTATTCACGAGAGTCGGATAAGGGTTCACCGTCGTCTGGCTCATGGCATGAGTCCTTGCACCGCGGAGCTTGCTACTCGGTGTTTTCACTATGGTCCCGGGAAAATCTGGGGGATCATTGCCTCGAGGCTCCGGCTAGGCATATGAGTCTTCAGTTTGCCGGTCCAGGGTTCCAAGCTGCGGCCCCTTGCCGGGGCTGCTTTCTTTTGCGCCAAGATTTGCGCAAATTATCGAACTAGTTAGAAGAGCGATAGCAAATGGGTGCTTTGTATTCCAATCGTCGTCGTCTTCTCGGGAGGGGGGGCGGGGGGGGGGGGGGGGAGATCGACGCAGAGAGCACCGGTTGTGAATATACTGTGGATGATGCAGGAAAGTTTCTTCGGGCAGTTTTAATAATGCTTTGCTCCCTTTGCTCACTGCAGTGATTACGACGGTAGTCCCCATAAGCCATGTTATTTCTTTTGGCGCTGAAGAAATGCACGCGACCGCATAATCTCGGGCAGTCTTTTTTACTTACTTTTAGAGCGCAGCTCTTAGGGGCCCGTTTCCGGCTTGAGCGGCGTCGGCGTCGCCGTCGGCGTCGGCGTAACCGCGAGGTCACGTGACCCCGCGAGGTCACGTGTCCCCCCTCAGGTCACGTGACCCCTGAAGTCACGTGACCCCCTCAAGTGACGTGACCCCCCTCAGGTCACGTGACCCCCCTCAGGTCACGTGTCCCCCCTCAGGTCACGTGTCTCCCCTCAGGTCACGTGTCCCCCCTCAGGTCACTTGACCCGCCTCAGATCACGTAACCCCTGAGGCCACGTGACCCCCTCAGGCCACATGACGCCCTCAGGCCACGTGACCCCTGAAGTCACGTGACCCCCTCAGGTCATGTGTCCCCCCTCAGGTAACTTGACCCGCCTCAGATCACGTAACCCCTAAGGCCACGTGACCCCTGAGGCCACGTGACCCCCTCAGGTCACGTGACCCCACTGAGGCCACGTGACCCCACTGAGGCCATGTGACCCCCCTGAGGTCACGTGACCCCCTTGGGGACATGTGACCCCCTGAGGTCACGTGACCCCCTTGGGGACACGTGACCCCCGAGTTCACGTGACCCCCCTAAGTCTCGCGACCCCCAAGGTCACGTGACCCCCCTGACGTCACGCGAGCCCCCTTAGGTCACGTGACCTCAAGGAGTCGCCTATCCCTCAGTACACTTCCATCTTCCTCCTCAAGAGCTGCGCTCTAACCGGCGTTACAGACAATTGTAAACGACATCCATTTTTTTTTTACTTGCAGAAAAGCTCGTGCAAAAAAAGTGAAAGCCGTTTACAACTCCCTGTAACGCCGAATTTGAGCGCAGCTATTGAGGAGGAGGAGGGAAGGGTACTGGGGGGGTGGGTCACGTGACCTTGGGGGTCACGTGACGATGCCGATGACGTCATCAGTGACGATAACGATGCGGATACCGATGACGTCATCAGCGATGATGACGATGACAGTGTGGATGCCGGTCACGTCATAAGTGACGTCACTGATGACGTCATCAGTGACGATGACGTCATCGGGGGGTCACGTGACCTCGGGGGAGGGGTTCACGTGACCCTGAGGGGGATCGCGTGACCTCGGGGTGGTCACGTGACCTCGAGCGGGGGTCACGTGACTTGGGGAGTCACGTGACTTTGGGCGTTATGTGATCTTGGGGGTCACGTGACCTTGGGTGATCTTGGGGGTCACGTGACCTTGTGATGACCTTGGTGTCACGTGACCGTGCGGTGACCTTGGGGTGACCTTGGTTACGCCGACGCCGACGGCGACGCCGCTCAAGCCGGGAACGGGCCCCTAAGAGCTGCGCTCTAAAAAAAAAGACTAGAAAAAGAGAAACAGCTTTTACATTTTTACACGTCCCTACATAGGTACCTCACTATCCCATTGACTGCATTGCGCCTGGCGATTCAACGCTCTTTGCCATGGGAACGTTCGTGAAACTGGAAAGCCGCTGTTTGCAGCTAACAGTCGCTTTTCGAGTTCGGGTTGTGACGACAAAATGACGTAAGAACAAGAATGCACGGGATGAGTATTTGCATTGTTTCAACTCGACAACCGTACCCTTGGCGTGATGAACTCGAAAGAACATGGCCGCGATGCTCGTCGGATCGACCGTGGCTGGGGTTTGACAAACGGTCGGTAGCTTGATCAACGCGCACGCGAATGCTTTCGTGCTGTTGGATGAGCCCATTCGGTGGCAGGAACGGGTTGAAGAGCACGGTGAGCTGGGGTGCTATTCTGGTGGCAAACGGGTACCTTTCGAGTTGTGACGCATCGAGAAAGAAGGGGCGGAGCCTAGATCACGAAAGCTTCTTCTGCGCTTCAAGCATCTATGCCTCGGGGTGGTAGCCGTCTGCATCGAGTGGACTAGCTCTTTGGAGACGGCTGCCTTCACCAAAGTGAGCCACTGCTTTGTGCACCATCCGAACGGCGCACGTCGTCACGTCGGCTAGGTGTTGCTGGTTGAGGCTACTGCTTCAGCTGTCACCACCGAGAGTGGAACAGCCTATCTAGACAATAACTGCACAAATATTTGGTCCAACTTGTATATACCCATTACATCATCACTTTTATTATAAGCGCGGCACCGTGGGGCGGCTCTCCTGTGTCAATACATTCCTACCACTATCTCAGTAAAACTGCAGTTGGGAATGTGAAGTGATTAAGGAAATAAAGTGCACCTCCATTCATTGAAAGAAAACTTCAACGTACGCGATAGGTGCGGTCAAGCGCTAAGGCGATATGTGTTTTAGATTGTGGACTTCATTGATGGGGTAGTGCGGTACATGCCTGACCATTGCGAATAACGAAACAAGATTTATATCAGCGATCAGATAGCTTACTCTGTCATTTAGTTGTTTCGGGGATCTCGACCATGACGAGGGAAATATAAATAAATATGTCACTCGAGTAAAGGTAGACCACGAACAACAGCCGACCGTCCTCCGTGCTCGGAGAAGCGATTGATGCAGGTTGAGAATATCGGTTAATTCCATCAAGACTGAAATGTTTTCTCACTATTATAAGACGAACCTATTTTACAGTAGACAATAAATGTTATTGTAAATATTGAAGTAACTATGCTTGTTTTGTTTACATGCAGCAAGGGGATATCACCAAAAGTGTTTGTTTACCTAGAAAACGTTTCATGACATGCAACAACAAAGTTTTATTGCTCAGCTCGCCTGACACGATAAGCTAAGCTTAAAACTTCCTTCTCAGACCCCCCGCGGACCACCATTTGAGAGCCACGGACGTTGAAGTTACCGCTGTTATGAAAAAAGGCAAGCACACAAACAAACAATTTTCCTTCTAGGTACCATGTGCTCCTATTGGCTACACCATGCGCGCGAATGTAGGAGTGTTGCCATGAAACATTTAAGTGTTGCCATAGAAACATTCTAGAAGCTAGAACACCTCAGTTGCTCGCTAAACAGGCCTATTCGGCTTTGGCCCGTGACGACAAAATGACCTATGACCTAATCCAAACTCGATCATTTGGGGCGCTAAATCACGACAACGTTACCCTTGGCGAGTTTGGAAACACGAACAAACAAGATGGCGGCGTTCTTGTTCTACTAGGCTACTAGGCTGTGAGACATAAGCGATGTTGGCTGGACCCACGAGCATGACCAAGTCTGGCATGAGAACGTGTTCTTTTGCCACCGGACGGCTCCTTTCGGCGATGGCAGCGGCTGCTCAAGTGCAGAGTGAGGTGACGACAAAAATCGATTGTGTTATCCTCGGCAAGATGAGAAACTCGGTTCCTACTTTTAGCTGAGGTGGAAGTGATGGTGTTTTTCGTCGCTGGTTGATTTGTAACAGTCAGAACGACGTTGACGACGTTAATCACAGCCGGTCATTGCGCAAGCCGCAAAGGAGGTAGAATACATTCATGGGAGTGTGGTGTGGAGGCTTTACTCCAGCCTTATTGCAATGGTGTCGTTGGCTTCAACGACCACTGACTAGGGCACGGTGCTGATCAACGAGTAGCTATGTTACCGGGGATATAAAACTCGCGTTGTCTTCGAGTATACAACGGTTGTAAAGCCGGCCGCGAACAAGAACATGATCAAAGGACGGTGTGGCTCCTGTGGTCCGATGACTTTTGTCGCCTCCAAGACCATCAGCGACCGCTCCCACGAAACACCCAGGCATGACGGTAAGCTCACGGTGGTGTCTGTCGTGGTGAGAGGTTGTGGCTCAAACGGCCGATGGAGGTGATTGCAAGCCTGTTTTACTGCATGTTTTGAGCTTGTAACGGGCTTCCTTGTAACTTCTGTGTAATGCGTCAACGTTGTAGAACCTGGATAATAAACCCAGTTTCGACAGATCTGTGTTTTGGCCCTGAGAGAAAAAGAGAAAATTGAAAGTTCACCCTTTGCTGGTGGTACGTAACGCGGCCTATTAAGGCACGAAGATTGCTGTGTGTATGTTTGATGTGCGCACATAACGTCACGTCTCAAATGGTATTGCAAGTAGTTATTGTGGAGAAAACATATTGCCAAGCGCCTCATTTTTGTTCTCGCCAAGCTGGGATAGACCCTTTAGCAAAGTGTGTCTTTTGCTGAAAGCAGCGGCACCTTGCACAATGGAAGACATAAAGGACACCAATGTTGGAACCCTTGAAATGCTACTACGTGTACTTCATCGTACGCATGTAATACGTCTAACGATGTTTGTTGTTCCACAATTGCACAGCGGGAATTAGGAACTTCTAAAAATTGGCACGTGGGTATTGACAGGTGTCTAATCGATCGTCACGTGCGCAGTGTGCCAGTTATTTTTAACTTGTAGCATAACAAAAGCTACGAGCGCGAGGTCGAATCCTTGGAAGCTACTGACATTGCGCTGTACTTCGCGCCGCGAGAGCAGCGTCATAAAGCCACGTCACGTTCAACACGTCAGCTCGCCACGTCAGACGCAATTTTTCTTCTCTGCGAGACTCGTTCCTAATTTTTGTCTGCCATACCACATCAACATCAAAATGAACGGTGCTGACGCAGCCGACCACCCTCGCATCGCCCGGCCAGCAGGACCACGCGTGACTCAAGTTCAATGTGAACTAATGGTGGCGTTCATGGAAGAACACAGCTCTTTAGTGAACGCCGCCACGAACTTGGGTCCCGGTGAGACCTTTGAGACCCGTAGAAGCCTATGGCGCTCTCTGGCGGCTTTACTCAATGGAGCAGGCCGTCCTCAAAGAGACGTCAGGGGTTGGAAGAAGTATTGGTGCGAGCGCAAGAAGCACGCTAAAGATCGTGCAAGAGACGTCGAGCTGGACGCCCAACGGACTGGTGGGGGAAAGAACATCGTGCGTCCTCTCACCGACCTGGAGGCGCGGATCGCTTCACTTCTCGAACTGAACGCCATCTGGGGCAGTGCAGCCCATGCACTGCCCCTTCCAGACGCAGAGGTAAGCATGCGTCCAACTACGAAAGAAAGACTAGAGCGTCAAATTAAACAAATTGATACGTCAAGCAAGCAGAGTGCTTCAGTTCTTAATAACCTCACGCGAGCGCCGACTGGCCGGGAAACATATCACAAAGCCAAGCGACAAAATCAAACAGATTATGCAAATGCGCATATATAACTAAATCTCTTTCAGCGTCGTCTGGTAGACCGTGGTGGCCTAGCTGATGACGCTGGAAGCAGCTGTGTCTGTGTGTGCACGCGCCTGTAGTCTTGCCGATTTCACCTCTTCTCTGTGAAAAGGCGCTGGCAAAACAACCGGTCGACGCTCGCGTCATATTCTTAAAAATTGTAGCACTGTAGAAGCCATACTGGGAGAGTAACGTTTCCTGAGCTGCCAGAAAAATTATGACAAACTTTATTGTCCGCATGTTCCCAAGGTGTTGGACGCCGGGCCTCCTGTAGGCCCCTCCGGTGCTGCTCGGGCAAGTCCCTCCGGAATCAACCTGCCGGGGCCCTCCGGGATTAACCTGCCGGGGCCCTCCGGGATTAACCAGCCGGGGCCCTCCGGGATTAACCAGCCGGGGCCCTCCGGGATTAACCTGCCGGGGCCCTCCGGCGTCAACCTGCCGGGGCCCTCCGGCGTCAACATGCCTGGCTCCCTCGATTCAGGCGCGTCGGAGCCGTCGGATGTCGACCTGCCACCCCCGCCATCAAGGAATGGTGAGGCGGAAATGATGATAGTTTACTCTCGATTAGTTGATGGAAAATACTTGTGGCTATGGCCATATATTGTGCCCGCAACAGTTCAGTCTTGTGCACCTGCTTATCCACGCGCACACATAGGATATTTAAGAAACCCTACGTTCACGCCATTTCATTTTCCTTGATCTGTGTGTTCATTTATCATGCGCAAGTGGCAGGCACGTAGCCGGGGTTTTGTCTCGGGGGGTGGGGGGGGGGGGGGGGGGGGCGTAGCCCCCCCCCCTGGCTACGTGCTTGGCAAGTGGTATTCTAAAAATACAGTAGGTAACTCGTAAACATTATTAAAACAAAAAATGGGAATATAAAGGGCGTTTCTTATTAATTACAGAATTAAAAAAAAGAAGGTGATAGCTACGTGGATGCCGTCTTCACTGTATGTTTGTAGGGCGTGGCGGGCAATAAAAGTGAACGATTAATAAAAACGAATCCGATCTAGACACTTCGCAATAAAATGACCACCTTGAAATATTGTGACATGGCCAATTAAGCTGCTAATTAAAAGGTGATTTATTGTATTCGGTTAATTAGTCAACAAACTGTGACGTTTATCGTATCATCTGATGTACGCCAAACTCCACAAGCACAGTAAAGACAGCATTCGCGTAGATGTCACTTTCTTTTATTGTGTAAAGGATAAAATAATAGCGCCCTGTATGCCGACTTAGATTTTCAGGGAAGTGGAAGAGAAGGAAATTTGTACAAATTCTTGTTTCACAACGTTACTAGTTACCGCTCCAAAGGTTCATGCTGGCAGCGTTTGCCGCTCGCGTCACGTCACGTTTCCCTGGTTGTAGCCTGCCGTGGTGTGGCGTGCCATTTTTTTTAGCACTTTGCGAAGTCGATTTCTGTTTGTCACGATTCCAGATCGATCGCTATTTTTTAAAGAACAGTATGCAACAAGCACGGTATGTTTTTCTGCCAAGGTATACAACGGAGGAAGTTAAGGCTACAGGTTTTCAACTAGTGATATATACCTCAATATCATGCAGCCGCTCGTGTGTCCCACGTCTATATGCTTTCAGGTGGCACACCGAGGCCAGCCCGCCGCCGGTCTTTTCCCCCGAGGATCGCCCGCGCGGGCCTATCATCACGCGATGCAGCTGTGGCTGCCGTAGTAGCCTCACAACAGCTACTAGCTGAGACGGCTAGAGCCATGTTGGAGCTGCAGCGAGAGCAGGGACAGCAACAGCTACAGATCCTACGGCGTCAGGCAGAGCAGCAAGCACAGGTGGGGACGGAGGTCTTACTGCAGCCCCAGTGGCGTCCAGATAGAGGGAAGGGGGAGGGGGGCAGAGGGGGTGTGATTGTTAAAGGAGACGTAATTACCCCTCCCTTCCCCCTTTCCCAGCTCTTCCGACACCTATGCACAGTGATTTTCGAATCCACAATTGTAACATGTGTGCCCTTCCTTATAGAGTTCAGCAGAACTACTGCGCTGCCTTCGCCAAGTGGAAGCTGTGATGCTGCTTCTGCTCTCTCGGTTGCAGCAGTAGCCACAACAATCCACCTCCTCAGATTAAATAAAAAGAGTGCCCTCCTACATTTTTTGTTTGTTTATTCAACTTTTGGATTCTATTTAGAGCTTTATTTCAGTAACAGTGATATATCATGGTTTTAAATAGTTGTCTTCTATTTTATGACATTAAAATAATAATAAAGAAACTAACGTCAACGCTACACCTGCGGCACTAACTAGTAAAGATTTGCCTTGTTTGATAGTCACATACCGGGGGACCCCTGGAAAAGCCTGTTGTTTATTCCGAGTAGGACAATAACAAAATATTTGGTTTTCGGCATAACTGACAAGACTTCTCAGACTATACAGATTCCTCGTGGCCCCCACTTGAGACAAAATGATAGATACAATGCGTTTATCGTAAGTGTATCGGAAATCGTGACAGGGGCATCTAAATTGTTGCGTGATGTACAGTGCTTATGCAGTTATAGGGCCCACGCATACCCTCAAACGGCAATATATGTATACTTAGTGTCCAGTGTTTAGCTGGACCAAGCAAGTTTTATTTTTACAAGATTATTGATGGGGGAACATCTTGTATTTTATGAGAGGTTCTTGCAAAAATCTTCTGGATTAGCTCTAAAGCTGCGACAAAACTGGCACTCGGGCTGCTACACAGGATAGATGTAAAAGCCGTTTTAACGAATGCGAGGCTTTTGTACAGGACAAAATAACCAAAACTGACGAGTTAAGCACAGGAAGTTAAGACGCGTCACAATGCCCATCACTGTGAAACACGGCAACGGGAACGTAAAAACCAACGCTATAAGAAATAAATTTTTAAGTCAGGGTAACACGGCATAACAACATGTGCAGACAGAACATATCATATTGGAAAAATAAAATAAAATGGCAAAAATTATTGCATGTAAGCATTATTATTTCTGTGTTTTGAGTGTTTAGATAGTATTGGTTATCTGCCACACCAGGCAGAAATACCAGTTTACGTGGAGCCTCTGTCATCGACACCGTCCAAACTGCTAGCCTCAAAAGGTAACGGAAACCAAGGTTTCTATCAAATTACTTTAATAGGAAACCTTCCCAGTATTGAAACTTGTTTGCTGACGTATACAACATAGGAACGACATAACATTTACGTATACATTAAATGGATCATTTATTATAATGTAAACTAGCGGTCTTTTCGGCCAAAGCTCTTTTGATACATTCCTTACGCTTCTTGGGATTCGCTCAATCACGTTATTACTTCAGCATGCACTCGGTCGCACCTCTTAAAAGTTACAATTTTGCGGCCAAATGACATCAACAACCACTCGGATCATTCTAGATAAAATGTTACCAAATGCTCAAAATGCGGAGCTATCCACTGCTGGCTAATCAAAGCAAGGTTTCATAGGCAACGGATATTTACACAAAAAAAAATTAAACTGTTCTTGATATTCAGTCATACTGGCATAACATTGTGACCTGCGATAGCGATTAGATGACCAGATGCACGTACTGCATTTTCGCTCGTCCATGTCTAGAGGCACAAGTAAGAGTATGAGAATTGGCACAGAAAATAAAAAAGTGTTATGGACCTCAGTGTGAGCGTTTGACGGTGCGGTAAAGCTTGGGGCGCAGGTCTCTGTCCTGTATACGAGACTCATGGCCTCTCACAACGAGCCACCTGGGAAGCCCTCGCAGCCTGTGCCCTCTCGTAGAGTTGGCCAAACTGTGCTGGAGCTGGGGGGTTAGCGATTGGCTCTGGTCGAGGGGTCTGGTTGCTGTCGTCCTCAGGCTCCGGCTGTGGTTCCGCCTCTCCAACGTACAGGCAGGCGTTGTGAAGAATTGCAAAGGCCGAAATTATGGTGCCGGCGATGTCTGGCGAGTAGAACAAGGTCCGATACTTGTGCAAGCAGCGGAACCGTTGCTTAAGCAGTCCAATGCACCGTTCCACCACGGAACGCATTGACGCATGGCGGCTGTTATATTGCCGTATTGCACGGCTCCGTCTGCAGGCCCGAGCATTGGTGACAGGTGTAAGCATCCATGGCTCCAGGGGGTAAGCGCTGTCGCCTGCATGCAGAAATAAAGAAGACGTACATAAATGCATGTTCCCTCACGCCTCTCGCGACATTATTTATTTTGTATGGAGATGCAAAACTCCGCTCAGCTCTATCTTTAATATACACTGCAGCACCATTCGCAGATGTAGCCACTTGTTGCCAAAAGCGTGCGCCAGCCTAAATCAAATATCGTGCAAGGTGACGTACAGTACATTTTTTTTTCTTGTGGTACTAGGGTATCAAATGTATCATGTCTAACAAGACTGACAGACCCACAAGTGTGTATACTGTTGTGATATACCTTTATACATAGCAGAAGGTCGAGATATACAGTGTAGGCCCAATAGATTGACTCTTTACAATCAACAAAAAGTGGCTCCGCTTGGCAGTCTGTTAGCCGTCATCGACCTTGGACTAGCGGGCGACGAAGTGACGAGCGAGTGCGCGACTTTCGAAGTTTTCGTGTTGAAGGCACAAGGGCCGGATGCGCGAGCTGCGCCACTGTTTAATCATCGGCGTACTTCCTCCAGGCCGTGTCTCCTGCAAGAAGGACGATCGCGTTTCCCGCAATACTCGGGCCAGTAAATTGCGGACCATTGAGATACTTTGCTTTCATACAATCACTCCATGTGCACCACAGTACTTGTCGCACTTTTTACAAGTGACTGCATGCCGGTGCATTTGTACTAGCGTATTCGCCATTTGTTCCACTGTTCTTGTAATCACTGTATTGACATAACTTCCGTCGTGCTCCTGTCGCGGTTTGTGGCTAAAATGGCAACGTTCAGACTTTATATGAATTTTTTAGTGCTGCATTAGCTAACGCTGACGCTATACCGTGTCTCACATTTCCCTTTTATCCGTTATGTGATGGTGCTCGCACATAGTATAGCTATAGGTCACATAGTTTAGTATTTTTTTTTTTTGTGGGAGCCCGTGAATAGTATTGTCCATCACTCACGGAGTACGGGTGCCCACACATTTGACTACGTTATCTAAGAAAGCTGTCCCCGTATCATAGCGCTCTTCAGATTACCTACCCAAGAGGGCCTCGCCGGGTCCCAGGATTCGACCTTGCATCAGCTGTCTACGGAGCCAGGAACTCTTCCACACGAAAGAGTCGTGAGTTGAGCCAGGCATTGTGGGGTCGATGCACTCGATGCGCATATCGGCGTCGCAAATCTGTTTAAAAAAAATAAACAGCTCCGATGAAAAACGACCCCATTATGAGCTCCTGTGCAGACATACGGCCGAATGTCCAAGAACTAGAGAGATGAAGCCGAATCGGTGTCTCTGCACCGACTCATCTGCAGGTATGGGTGGTGTTCACGTCACTGGACGCCATAGTGATGCGCGCTGTTCATGTCGCAATCTCAAAACGAGCCCCTTCCCTCCTCCCCCATCTTAATTTGCCAAGGACGACTATCTTGATGATGTGTATGGGCGCCCGGAAGCACTGCGGAGTCTCGCATGTAGTGTGCAGTTAGTGCGTGCTCAGCAAAGACAACCACCACTTCAGGTGGTATTCAATGGAGGCAGTAGTTGTGGTTGTTAGGATGGCTGGGTGTCTGTCCGTGTCCCGGTTAAGTTATCCATTGTTATATCCAGTGGGACCAGTGAGTGCCGATACAAACAATGTTTAGTGCGATCAAGTGGTACCAAGCACTGGCCAAAGCTCCCGTGCGTTGGGAAACGCCGGACCGCATGAACTTAAAAAAAAAAGAAAAAAAAAACGGTCGGTAGCTTAAATGACTAAGATGTCATCAGTCTACACCATCGCGTGTGTACAAGCCCCTCTAGTTGTCGTCGCTGTGAGAGCGCGCTGGTCCCACAGGATATAAATATGCGCCTTCGCAGTTCTTCCGAAAGGTGCATTCCACACCATCAAGATAACCGTCGTTGAGAGACTAAAGGGGGGAGGGGGGCCATTCTGATCCTGTGCTGTGTAAATGATTGCGCTGAAAATTTGCGCAGTATTCGCACTTATTGTGATTGTGTGCACTTAGAAATGGACTGTATAGGTGGTATTCACTGGACGCCATATTTGAGGTTACTGCTCACAGCACACGCTCGTGATGAGTTCTTATTTATTGTCTCCCAAGGAAAACAATTTTGATGGCGTGCGCTGTGCACGCTGGAAGCGTTGTGGAAGCCTGCCGTCAGCTCGTGCTCAGCAGCAATGACCTCAGCTATGGCCACCAGTGAATACCAGATATGCTAGAAATGCAACATGAACTTACCACCATGACGTTAATGGCATAGTGATGCTTGCGGCACCAATACGACGCCGGCACGACGGTGTCGGTTTCCTTTGGTCCAAGTATAGCTACGAAGGTTCCGTCCACGCATCCCACGATGTTGGTTAGCTTGCCGTGGTGGCGACGGAAGTCTTCTTTCGCGGCTGCATTGGCCGCCTCGCTCCTTGGGAAATTGACCCAGCCGTCCCTTCCCAGCTTGTTCACAATGCCGTTTGCCACCGCCGTCACAGCTCTGCTGACCGTCGATTGAACGACGGCCAGGCTTTCGTCGGTAGCTATGGCACCTTGGTAGCCACCCGTGGCGAAGAACCGAAGCGCGATTACAACTTGCAGCTCAACGGTCATCGTCGCATCCGTCCATCGTTGGCGCCGTATTCCCTCTTCATCGCGAAGTTGATCGCAGAGTCATGTCACTGTGCTCTTAGACAGCCGGTACTGACACCGAAATGTCTCTTCCGACATCGCGAAAGCATTGGCGTGTTTTCTGAATATCCGTTGTTGTGCGCCTTGTTCCAGCCAACGTTGTACAACGAGAAAAGCGGCCATCTTATTTGGTTCAGCTATCAAATGTTACCGCCGCAGATAATATAGTGGAACGTCAGTCATACGTCATTTTGACGTCATCAGCGAAAGGCGAAAGTGACTGTTTGTGACGGGCTGAAATGTTCGAGTTTCTAGAATGCTTCCATGGCGACAGCGCGAGCTCTCCATGCGCGCTGTGGCCAATAGGAGCGAGCGGTTCGTAGGGGGGAGGAGTTTTCGAGAAACACGTACGTGACCGTTTGCGACCAGAATAGCACCCCTGGATCGCTAGGTTGGACCAACGAGGTAGAGGGGCTTAGAGTGATAAACCGGAAGTTCGGAAGTGGCACCCCCCCGGTTGCCGCCATATTTCACGCAAATGTGACCACTCGTCACGTGACCTCCCAAGAGCCGTGACGTCACAGGTAAGATGGCAGCGCCCAGAGCTGGCGGATGCGAGTTTGTTCGGTGCGCGGTAGCCGTGATGTGCAGCTGCTTTCCGACGACTTCGGGCTTCTCCGTACTCGCTGACGCAGGTATAATGTGAAAATATGAAGGAATGAGACTTTATACCGTTTTTGCGCAAGATCGCTCTGGATCATCTGGATATTAACGCCTGATGAGACAACATCAGCTCTGCATCGCCGTACCGGTGCTTGGATTCCGGGATGTGTCCCAGGATCGATAGAACTTTGAGTGCTTTTAACATGAAATTTGCGCATTCTCTTAGCTTTGTTTGAACGTTGAAATATCTGAAAATCTACGCGAAATGTATACGTCGCGTTAGGGCCCAAGGGAAGTTGTTTCAGCCCTCCGTCACCGAACAACCATAGCAACTTTTAGCGAGGAAGCTCCTGCGATTTTAACCTTTTGTGCTAATCCACGATTCTACATTCGATCGCTTTTCTTCCTTTTTTTTGTGTGTGTGTGTGAGTGCGAATTGCACCCTTATTTTCAGCTACGAGGTTGGCGTTTTATTGAGTATGGGGAAGAATAAATCGTTGCAGGCACCTGCTTCAAAGCTATTCGACTTGCTATAAGAACAACTGTTTTGGTGCATGCATAGATTAACTGCGCATTTTTTCTGTTTTGTAGGATTTATTGCAGCTATACTCTTTTCCATCAAGAGTGCATTGTATTAGTCGGTCAATTATTTAATTGTTCTAATTACCTGGATAAGATGATTCATATTTGTGTTCATCCCTTGCCTGGAGAGCAGTCTTGTTGAAAAATGTTGACTACCATTCCTTTCGGTCTCTTCAATAGACTCTTTTTAAAAGTGTGGGCTGTCTATACTTCACCGTAACTTGGAAAAGGCCAACCGCCACAGCCCCCTCGAGCCAATCAGAGAGACGGAGCGAAGGTGTGTGACAAATCTGTGCAGACGAGCACTCTGGTGATATGCTGTCATGTGCCTCTCTCCAATGTGTGTATTGACTCACCGAGACCGTAGCCTTTGCCGTCTGCCAAATTCTGATGAAACAAATTACAGTAGCTACTACTGTAATTACCCCAGGCTTTCATACTTTGGGTATTTGTTCGACAAGAATGTTATGTCCGCCATCCCTGTGAATTCGGCTCAGCACCTATTGGACTCGAATGCTGCATTGGCGTTCGACGTGAACTGGGGCCCATTCGTGTGCTTTGCGCCGAAAAAAATGGTGACGGTTGTGTTGCTTGATAAGGTTCTGCAAAGGGTCTATTGTGTCATGCATATAGGAAGTGTCATGCTATATAACAATGCATCAACACATACTATTAAACTATATGCTCAGAGGTGTGTTTGTTTTTCCAATTAACAAGTTACAGCAGTGTGCTTTAATGCTATTATCATGTGTATAGTTTTAAGTATCCTCTCTGCAATGCCTACGAAGGCCCCTGGAAGGAATAAATTAATAAATAATATTTTCACATCACTGGAGTTGGTTTTCAGATGCACCACATGTTCAGGAAAGGTTGAACGAGTGCAGCCCCTTGCAAGAAGTCAGCCAGTCTGGTATGACCCCTTAATTAATATTGAAGGGTCAGAGAAGCGAGTGTCCTCGTAAGGTCCAGAGCGTGCAATGGACACAATTCTTGGTGTGTAGACTCTCAAGGCATGAAGGCAAGCGGAAATATGTTTATCTGGTTAGTGTATCAAATATGTTTATTTCCACTTGATTACATAATTATTGATTCTTAGTAAATGGTTCCATAACGAGTTCTTTCTGCGACAGTCTCGTGTCAGGCGTTCAGTCGTAGTACCTGTGGACCTTGTTGTCGGATGACGCTCCTGGCACGTCGGTGTTCAGTTTGGTCGAGTGGCAACTTTGACCGACTGATGCTGTCTTGTAATCATACGTCATGTGCACTGAAGCTGCAGGGCTGGCTTCTAATCCGAAAATTTTCCTGGTAGTTTTCGGCATCAATGTAGCAAGCTCGGGCATGTATTGCTTACGTGGCTGTGCCTTTTGCTGTACCGTTGACTTGAAAGCTGGCAACAATTTTTGTTTGCTATCCAAGTCTGGTGATGCTTGCAGTTCACTTTTGAGAGCAACCAACCATTCTATTCCTTCAAGTCACTCAGGGGCATTCTCCCTCAAAGTTGGAAATTGTGTGCTTCGTGGAGTGGACACAGAAAATTGGTGTCAGCAAATTTTTAGGTATTGTCCTTGGACGACAACCGACACCAAATCCACTGTCACTGCATCGCCGCTCACCTGCTTTGTCGTGCTTACCTCTTGTTGAGGTGATGGACATGAGGAGCTTTGGGGTAATCAGGGATTCAAAATCTTCGATTCAGCACATTTGGCATCAGGGACAAAGGTCGCCGAAGGTAATCCTTGATCTCCCGTGGTCGCTCCTCGAGACATAATTGAGGGTCGTTTGGCACGAACCCTCGCCGACCAATTCATTGGTACGGGCTGCTTTGGTAGACATGGTCGGCTTCATACAGTGGTAGCAAAGTGGTTTTCGGTCGCACATTCGGATCACCTACGTTTTCCTCGGTGTACTTTGTTGAGCACATTCCTACACACAATGTCGGGAATGCTTCGGCGTTAGAGTGTCTCATTGAATTGGCATTGAATACTAAGGGGCAGCCGGTGGCGGTCGTCGTGCCATTGTGGCGTAAGTTGCCCTTGGTTTGTCAGATGCCGCTTCGCTCGCAGAAGTCTCGGTTGAAATACCTGTCAAACTTGTTCCGAAACAATCTCGGCAATCAAAATAAAAGCCGGGCAACTGATGGCAGGAAGTAGCTTCCTGATCTCCTCCCAGACAACCTCATGGGTGATGTCGTGGATGCCTGGGAGGCTGGCGTCGAAGTAGTAGCTGGACAACTCGAGTGTCGAGATGCCGGGAAGTTGTTCATAGTGGCAGGCTCGGGCATGCAGTTCACATTCCATGTAGGAAGCCTCAGTGATATGAACACTTCGACTGTTGTCGGGGGGTTGCGGACAAGGCTGCCGAAGGTGTTGTCCCTCACGTGAGGCGCATGTGATTCTTAGGTTCTTGTCTTCTGTAGCATCAAGGTCGGCGTGGGCGTGGGCGCTCGATCAAGCGCAAAACATCCTCCACGAGTGCGGTGGCGCTCTCATAGGGGCAATGTCCTGGACAAAATCAAGAATGCGGCTCTCTTTCGTTGATGTTGGCTGACGGATGCGCGCTTCAGCTTGATCTTGCAAACTTCCCATGACGTTAAGGAGGATCCATGGTTCTCAGACCATCCATGGTTCTCAGACCAGCGCCGGCAGTTGCTTCCACGAGAAGTATAGGTTCTGCAGGAGCTGGTTGTCTGTCCACCCAATGTGGCGGGCGACACTGTCATATTGTTCAATCCAGTCCTTGACGTCTTCATACAGCTTGCGTGAAAAAGCGTCGGAGTGTGATTTGCGACGGGCATGCAAACAATGGTGGGAGGGGACACGGTTTGCTGCTACAGGTTTGTCATTGTTGGCTTAGTCAGCTTCGGATTTTCCGACAGGAGACCGAATTCCGGTGGTTTTTCCTGGTAGCAGCAACTGGCTCGGATTTCAGGTGCTTCGTGGTGTATTTCCGAGGTTGCTCCCTGTGGTACTCGGTCGTCTTGCGGTTGTTCTGCCAGGCTCGGGTCAGAACTTTGCCTACGGCTCGACAGGGGTATAAGACGCAGAATAGTCCGCCAGCCGTGTCCCATTATTGGGTAACTCGGCTGAAGAGCCGCCTGGTTCACACAGAGTGAAGGGCTACGGGTAAAGTGCCCAGCACCTCCACCTGAACATACGATTACAGCTGAGCATGACCTGCAGTGTCCCAGAATAGTGAATATTGATAGAAGATAGGACTGGAACAAGGATCCGTGACAGTATAACAAAACTAGCAGAAGAGAATCTATCCTGACCACTGAAGAAGCTGCATTGCTTTAGTGGCATTCTGTCTGAATAAATCCTCTCCTTCAGGGTTTGGCAACTGCCGTGGACGAACTGAACTGAAATGGATGTGGGACCACTTTTCTGGTAATGAGCCACTGCAGACTGTTGCCACAAAGCGGCGTGAGCTGGGTACGTAACACGCTCGGTGAAATGTCCGGACAGCTTGGAATTCGCGTAACGAGCGTGGATGAAACGTTTGTATTGACGAAACGTGCGACAGACCAGCAGGATCAACGCCAACTGCAACACCTGTGCTCCGTGAAAGTGCACGTCTACGCCGGAACAATTTCGGAAGCAGCACAGCATCACCTAAAGCATGGCACGGGAACTACCAGCTTGAAGGCAGCTCTTCGGTGCGCCGCACACCTGTGCTCCGTGAAAGTGCACTTCTACGCCGGAACAATTTGTAAGCAGCACAGTATCATTCAGCACGGCACGGGAATTACCAGCTTCAAGGCAGCCTTCCGGTGCGCCGCACAATCGAAGTGAGCCCTCGGTCATTTGATCGAAGCTGCACCACGATTGCACACCGCCAAGCACGACTCACGCAATTTTTGTCGCTAAACTGTGTATCCAAATATATTGCACACGCTTCACTGCAAACCTCGAAGATTCCGATGGTCAACGAGAGCACAGAAACGTCGCCTTAAATTTTATCCTAGCGGTATCCGAACCAATCCGAGGTCCGAGCAACGTAGGTCAGATTGTCTCTTCCGTGGCAATATCCCGGTCGGTCACCAGCGAAATGCACACCGTTTCTCCGTATTTTCACGTTATACCTACGTCAAACACCACGCTGAACTCTGAACTCGCTTTCGACCGGCCTCATATAACGGCTTCCGTGTCTGAAATCAACTCGCCGAGACGAACGACAACCAACAAAGCATCCGACAAGCTCCGGCCCAGCTGGGCCCAGCCGCTGCATGGGCGCTGCCATCTTTCCTGTGACGTCACGTATTTGGTTTGGTATTGTGACGTGTGGTCAATTTTGCGTACAATGGCAGCCTCCTTATGGGGGTCACTTTCGAGTGCAGACCGGAACCCCGGTTTATCGCTCTAAGCCCCTCTACCTCGTTGGGTTGGACATTTGAGAAAAGGTACATGGAAGTGACGTAATGCAAAGGAGGAGCGTATCCTAGCAACACTCACGTGGGGGCTCTGCCCACTTTGACGCCGCTACATCATCGCAAACTTGACACCCGTCATCCGTTTCAGCGACGTCCGGAGCCAACCACCGACGAGCGGAAGTAGCTACGCATTCCCTGAGGCGTCCCTACGCGCGGGATACGGGGTAGGATTTACTACGACGCGGGGAGCAATTCCTGCGTTTAGCGAAGGAACGGCAACCAGTCCTGTGCGTCGCTGGCCGTCGCATCTGTTCTAGTACAGGTAAAAGTATTGAAAAACAATCAAAACCTTTTGGGCGTTGTTAAAAC
The DNA here is from genome assembly GCF_016920785.2 of Ixodes scapularis. Classification (NCBI taxonomy): domain Eukaryota; kingdom Metazoa; phylum Arthropoda; class Arachnida; order Ixodida; family Ixodidae; genus Ixodes; species Ixodes scapularis. Next base: position 32,543,654 of record NW_024609839.1, read on the forward strand.
AAACCGCTTTTTTGTACCCTTATGCAATACATTTAAGAATTAATTGGAGAGAAAGTTGTTCCAATATTATGCGGGATGTGCGCTACGCGCCTTCTTCAAACCCCACTTTGACGCCGCTACATCATCGCAAACTTGACACCCGTCATCCGTTTCAGCGACGTCCGGAGCCAACCACCGACGAGCGGAAGTAGCTACGCATTCCCTGAGGCGTCCCTACGCGCGGGATACGGGGTAGGATTTACTACGACGCGGGGAGCAATTCCTGCGTTTAGCGAAGGAACGGCAACCAGTCCTGTGCGTCGCTGGCCGTCGCATCTGTTCTAGTACAGGTAAAAGTATTGAAAAACAATCAAAACCTTTTGGGCGTTGTTAAAACAAACCGCTTTTTTGTACCCTTATGCAATACATTTAAGAATTAATTGGAGAGAAAGTTGTTCCAATATTATGCGGGATGTGCGCTACGCGCCTTCTTCAAACCAAAATGTCGAACCACGAGGAGCCGGGTGTGCCGGGGGCAGCGGAGGGGTCGGCGGAACCAGAGGGCGGAACCAACGGAGAGCGCGCGAGTGACGGCTGCTTTAGTCAGAAACAATTTTTTTTATTTTTCGAGAACTTGCTATTGCTGTGCTCAAATAAGAATGTTTGGCGCAACATCTGTGATAATTCTTTCAAAGTGGTCCTGTGTTTATATGGTGGTATGCTAGTCAGAGAGTATATATATTTTTTTTTCCTTTCGAAATTTAACTATTGTGCTCAAATAAAACCAGAGTGTTCAACAAGATATCTGTGATATATACTTAAGATTGCCCAATTGCTTACATGGTACCAGTCGATGCTCAGTTTTACTTCCAAGAATGAAATATTACATTCCATGTTATCACACTTTTATTCTTGAAGTCACAGATTTTTCTTTAAGAAATAAAGCAATTTTCAAAACAAACTACATATGCACTGTCTTGAGATAACACAATCACCTAACTTTGATGAAGTACCATAAAAGAGATAATAAAATGGAGCAGAAGGCAAGACGCTTTGAAGCATTTGTAAAATGAAACATGTCCATGACAACAATATCCCTGGTTCAATCAGCAACTAAGAAAGCAATCTCTGCAAAAGCAAGCATTTCTTTCTAGAGGTAGTCTAAATTACTTCTGAATTCTTTGCAGGGGCAATCCAGATGGCCTGTTGGTCTGGCAACTAAACCTCCGAACCTTTTCTGTCACTGTCGACTGCGTCTCGTGCCTTCTGCTCATAAAAATAAAAAAAAGGCTGTATCGATTTCACCGCGATGCACTCGACACGTGTCCGGAGGCAGACGCTGGCTGTGCGACGAACTTCACAAGGTGTAGGAGCTGAAGAGAGTATGTAGCTTGTGGACGACTATGACTGTGGAGCAGGAAGCGAAGTGTGCACTTTACGGCTTCCACGGGGAGGGCTTCACTGAGGGCAAGGATGTGACGGGGTCCTTGGTGGTCAGGACCTGAGTCGTGGTGGCGAGAGGTTCCCTGTCACTGGCGGCGTCCGTGCTGGGCACCACCACAGCGAGGGCGCTGAGGGGCTTCCCGACGGTGTCCCTGGTGGTCGGGACTACCGTCGTGGCGGCGGACCCCTTGCGTGTGGCGCTCCGCACGGGCACGTCTGCGGCGGGTTCCGAACCGGGCGACAAGGCGCTGCCTCAGAGCCTTCCCCCTGTCCGAGAGGCCGACCGGAAGGCCGACCGGAGGGCCGGCAGGAGCCAGCCTCTCGGGAGCCGACGCTGACCTCTCCGAGCTCGGCTCAGAACCGTCCGAGCTCGACTCAGACTCCAACTCTGACTCTTCAGGGTCGGAGTCTGACTCCGGTTGTGGCTCGCTCGATGCAAGGCAGATGTAGGTGAGCACTGCACATGCCGAAATAATGGTGGTGGCTGTTGAAGGGTGGTAATACAGAGCCCGGTGCCTTTGCAGACACCGGAATCTGTTTTTCAACAGCCCGATGCAGCGCTCCACAACAGACCTGATCGAAAAATGCGCCTTATTAAACCGGCCGCAAGCGGTGGAGGTCGCGTGGTTCCCGGGGACAGGGGTGATGAGCCAAGGCTCCAAGGGGTAGCCGCTGTCACCTGCACATGTAGAGGATGGAACATATTACATTCTTTACTTTTTAAAATAAAAGGCAAGAAAACAGCTGTGTGCAACTATGTCAATTATAATGTAACTTAAGTGTGTTAATATTTCTGCACTACAGTATCAGTTTACATTATGATTAGTTAGCACCAGCTTGCCTGCAAACTCCCTGTTATTTCATGTAACTATGTGTTTTCCTGGTGGGTTGTATGGAATGTGTGCACGATTCCTTAGGGGAGCTGTGTTGTATGCAAGTGCATTATTAGGCCCTTGCATCCGACAGATAAAAGCTCTGTTGCTTTTGGGAGTGTGGCCGTGATCTTAGGCACGGGCAGAGCAGAACACTTTGGCCTTGTCTTTGGGAAGCAAGGGGATAAGGCGCCAGTTCGACGAACCTCTTTCCTAATCCTCAGTGGAGTTGGAGATGGGGGAAAAAAAAGGGGGTGGTTAGATTGGAAAGGAGTCAGGTCCTGTTGGGACACGGAGGGTCTAATAGGAGGAGCTATATAGGCAGACCGAAGAAGAAGGTTCAAGGAAAAGAATCCAGTGTATGGGACAGAGACGACCCGACGACAGATTTGGCGAGCCCCAAGTGGCCAAGGAGGAATTGATCCCATTCCGTACAAACTGACGACCGCCAAAGCGACCACGCGAGCCCCCAGGGATCAGCGAAAGAGCTCCAACTTCATGCAAAAACCAACCAGCAAGAGGGTACAGGCAGACAGTAACAGTGAGTGGGCCGAACCGGACAGCGACTCGCACTGCGGTCGCATTCCTTGCATAGTCTATCACTGTCGTGAGATTGGTGTAATGTGGCTTTCGTAGCCTGCAGAGTGTGAGAGTTATGTGGACATAAACAGAGATTAATGGCCAAACTTTGGGTGTTGTCTCACTTCAAGAAGTTCCAGCAACTGCGTCTGTGTGCCTCACAACAAGCACAGCACGTGTGGTACTGTGGCTTTCAAGCAGTGGGAGCCACCGTATGCGTAAGGAATGAATTAATATGCTCACCAAGCAGGAACCGACCGTCGCGTGGCACCTGCCCTTGCTCGAGTTGGTTTCGGAGCCAAGAAAATTGCCACACGAAGGAGTCGTGCACCGACCCGGGATACCGTGGGTCGATGCACATTATCCGGCAGTCGGCGTCACACACCTGAAAGTGAGAGAGATATTGACATGTAATTACCTGAATCCACAAGTAGTAGATTGTACTTATGGTTCACAAAGCAGTCGCAATTTCAGAAGCTTTTAAGTTATTTTGTCTGACACATGCATGTCAACACACCTTCCTGGATGCAAGGTACAACTAACTACCTTGAAACAAAAATAATGTGTTTTTTTTTTTACGGAAGCTTGCAAGTTTTAACAGAGAAATATTATTTTTGGGAGAAGAGTCTTACGGCTCACATGCTACGTAGAGCACACGCTCGCGCAGTCGTGAGACCCCACAGCCCGCAGTCATAAAACGGCATACTTAAACGGTATCGGCAAAACGTTTTTTTTTTTTCTACAGATTTGGGGCGCGTTTTGACAACGTAACATGAGTGTACTTACCACCATCGCGTTGAGGGCGTAGAAGTACTTGCGGCACCAGTACGCCGCCTTCGTGACGGTGGGGTCGTTCTTGGACGGGCCGACGATGGAGACCATGGTCCCGTCCACGCAACCGATGACGCCGGGTATCCTGCCGAGCAGCCTGAAGCCCTTCTCCGCGTCGAACCTCTCGCTCGGCGTCTCGGGGAAGTGGATCCAGCCACGCTGGACCCCGAGACGACGCACGATAGCGACGGACACGGCGCGGACCGCAACGCTGACTGTCTTTTGGTCCCGCGCTACGTGTTCGTCGCTCGCCACCATGCCTTGGAAGCTCCCCGTGCCGTAGAAGTGCAGTGCACACAACACGTGAAGCTCCACAGTCATGACCGTCCTTGAGGTACGCACTCTCCTCACCTCCGGTTCCTCGCGAAGTTCGTCGTACAACCACCGCACCACGATCTTGGGCAGGCGGTATTGCTTCCAAAAGATCTCCTCCGCGAGCTCGAATGCATCGCGGTGTTCCCGATACAGCCTTTCTGGCGAAAAAAAAAAGCTCTATTAAAGAAAAAGACGAATTGACGAGACGGCGACGCCTCGCCGCCGAACACATGCTGCCAATGACACCTAGTTCCGAGCAAGTACCTTTTGAAACGTACTCGGTACAAAACGAAACGTCATTTTGTTGTCGCGTCCGGTAGCCGACTCCGCCCAGTTTTGCCGACTCCGCCCACATTTCTCTAGGGAAATTACGTCACTTTTGTTTCCAACCAATCAGACGTGATGACGTCACTTCCGTGTACTAAAAAAAGGTACATGTACAATGTCGAACCTAGCTATCCTGGCGTTCAATGTCTCCGGTTTAACACTTGGCGATATGCAAGATTTGGCTTCTATTTGTGCCGGTGTTATGAAGCTTAAAAGTTGTGGTGTGTTGTGGCTCGTAACGACAGCCTTGCTGAGATTATGAAGACGGTTATAGACCTTCATTCAGCGTTGACATGTGTCAAGATTCAAAACCTCACCTTGTCACAAAGTGACCAACGCTTCCACAAACACGGAGGCAGGAGCCAACGGTCTGAGAAAGAATTGTGCCGCCGCCACGACCGCCAGTGATCGCCCCAACGGCAAGAATACAAACGACAAGCTCATTGAGGTTTGTGTAGCGCTGACTGCTGATACATTGGACGACAAAGGTGAATGATGTAAAACGCAATGTAATTTTGCCAGCGTTTTGCAAAGCTAACGCGTTTCGTTGAAAATTTAATTTGTGGAATTTGTTAGCGCCTTGAGAGTTTGACGGGGACTGCATTCTGAAGGCAGCCTTCTCACTGGTGTTTTCTGACGTGTGTGCTTTGCCTGCATGCATATAAAGACAGAAACACTGCCTATATGCTGCATAAAATAAACGAAATTTCGCTTATTCTGATAATGTTGACTATATATTGAGTGCTATTGATAGTAGTGGCGTAGCCAGGAACTTTTCAGGGAATGAGGGGGGAAGGAGGTTGAGGTGACTGGGATGTTCATGACATGGGGTGCGGGGGGGGGGGGGGAGGGTGTCGAAATTTATGGGCATATTCCAGGGCCCGTCGGATTGGGGAGGGGGGGGGCAAAGCCGATAAGCCCCCCCCCCCCCCCCCCCCCCCCCCGTGGCTTCGCCACTGGATGATACCATAAGGGGAACATCCTTCATTCACCGGCTGCCATAAACGTGTGCATAGCCACTGAGCTCGTACCAAAGTGGCAAGATAGTTGCTGACATTCTTCACGTTACGTGACAGTTCTTTCTTTAGTGCATATGCTCGCTTTTTCTTCACATATCTACTCTGCTTCCTGCTGTCGTTTATTCTTTATGGTGACAAGTCAACAGTGCATATTTGCTCTGCATCACGGGCAAATTTCAAAAATCCAGTTCACACTACTCTTTAATTTCAATGAGTTACTGTAACTTTTGAAACGACAATCTATTTAATTAGTATCATTACCTTTACATTAAACACACGTGTGTTTAATGTAGGACAATTGTATCTTTCTTGCTTGCCTTGGTCACGGAGATGACAAGCATCCACAAGATAGCACTGGCTAAATTTCTCGTCTACAGTGGGTAACGATGTTACCATACTCTATCAGACTAAACTCCTGCTGTCTAAACAACTAACGATTCATTTTAGAACATACCTGTTCGTAGATTATTGCAGGGCATCGAACAATGTTTCTTATGACTGTCCGATGACTGACATGCAATTCCAGAAGCTTGGCATGAAAAGGTAAAATATCTAATTGATACAATAAAATGCCATCAGCAACCCATCCAGATTTGATTGCGTCCCTATTGAAAAAGGCCAATATGAAATCGGCTTATTGGAAATATTGTATTCCAATAAAGTTGATGGAAACCAATAAACACTTATTGTTATCCCATTAACCCAATACGCACGACGGGAATTCATATCGGAGCACAATATCCCGATATAGTATGCGGTTATTGGTATACAACAGGATATTGGAGCACGATAGCCCGATATAACTTGCGGTTATTGGTATACAACACGATATCGAAGCACAATATCCCGAAAGAACTTACGGTTATTGGAATAGAATACGACACCGCGTGCATATTGGTGACCGACATGGACATACTGTGCGGCCACACGATATATAAATATCGGTCGTCGATCACGGGCCCAAAGGAGAATACAATATCGCGTGGATAAATCTCAGAACAAATTCCAAGTTACCAACATGAATTACGTCGGCATATACCGCGGACTAAGAGGATACGTAACACAGTATTGATCGCCCGTGAAGCAACATGTGGATATCGGTACGCCCACATATACGACATCGCGTGAATGATATCGTAGAACAGCAGGAGTTACCATACGGCAATACGAGAGAGAACGATATTGGAGGTGGATACACACAGAACACAAACGTTCCGCGTTGCGAACACATTCACATTGATCGAAAGCGCAAGTGTACGTACGGCACACAGTACACACAGCCTCGAGCGCTTGAAATGCTAGACAACCACAAAACCATTCAGAATAACTAGCTGGGACACCCGCGACCTACCTTTCAATGAGAAAGCCCAATAACGACGTGCTCATTGGAGTGATCGTTTTAAACAAATGTTTATTGCAGTTTTAATGCAACAAAAGTTAGGTTACCGATGTTGGAACCCAAATCGAACGCGATACGTGACAATGTCAGTTCGCGCGATAAAATAATGAGGATTAATGGGCTTGACAGGTCACGTGCTTCTTACCCGCACATTTATCGATATTGACCCACCTTTCTGGGTAATCCTACGTCGTACACAAAATCCACAACCACACACGAGCACATTTCACCCACCACTCTTCGTCGCCTGTTTCGCAAGATTCACACACTGTAAAAAGACGACGGGAAAAAGACGTGCATTTGCGCCATGAAACGATACGTTACAGACTCGTTTTATGAAAAAAGTTTCCATCGTCAACCCGCGCGCGCGAAAGCTCGAGCGCTCGGGCTTCGGAGGCAGTTCGAACTCCGAGAGGAGGCGAGCGGAGCGAGCCGCGAGTAGTCCATCGAGCCAGACGAGTGGCTGAGCGAGCCGCCAAGTGGCCGAATCCGCCGATCCAGCCAAGCCTAGCCGAGCCGCCGAGATTGCGCGATTGCGCCATTGCGCAGCAACCGCGACCGCGCCAACCTGGCGAGACGGCGGCGATGGCGGGACCGACGGATGACAACTCGTCAAGTTCGTCGCGCACTTTGCTTGTGGGTTCCGAGTGAAACCAACGCACTTTCAATCGCTTCGAAAGGTACCTATAGACGACTTTATTACTTGCGGCATTGAGTGCTTTGGTATACACAGATCAAAGTGAACACTGAAGGACAGAAGGGAGACATAATGTTTTGAAATCGCAGCTTATTTAACGCATGCGTCCCCTGCTGAAAGCGTCTGGCTGTGCTCTGTTGCAGACGTCATTTCGACTGCGTGTACTCTGATGTAACGTCAGTCAGTGTTTACACTCGGCTAGCTTCGCTATCTTGTTATCTCATGTACGAAATAGACGTAGAAACCAGCGCCACGTCTCTTTCGGATATTCAACCTCCAGCCCCCTGGCTCCCAGCGTGCTTACCGGCGCAAACCGTTCGACGTGTTGGATTCGTGAGCTCGTTCGAAGAGGCGTTGTTTAACGCTCACGAGTCGCCGAAGTGTTACCGGAGCTTCTCTTTACGAAAGTCGCGATCGACGCTGGGCTCTAAGCTCGTACTTTTTTCTTCCCTGGTAGACTAAGAGTGCCGACCATGCATCTGTGGTGCCGACTGGCGCCGTACGAAGTTGAGAAAAGCTAGCGAGTCTGTCAGATTTTCGTGACGCCGCCCAACTGCTCTGCTACCGGCTGCGCTCAACAAATAATGTAAAAAAAACAAAAAAAAAAGCGTTTTTTAATTTTTTTTTTTTTTGCCATGTTTCATTTCAGTCGCCGCAAAGTAAATCGCGGCCGTACGTCGGTTGACTCCCGATTACTCTCTCTACATCGTAGATTGTCTCACCACAATGGTGCCTCGTTGGTGTGATCTTATTCTGATATCGTTACATCTTGCTTTTTCATCTTGGCACACTTCTAGACGACCTTCTACACGTTGCACTCCTTGTCGACATGTCACTGGTGTTAGAGACAAATCTGAAGTCGCTGTTTGCTCACTCCTTGGTGCACATTATTCATGTTCAACATCAGGTATCTGAAGGAGGCGCCATGAAACCCTGGAGTTTGTTTAGAGGTACCTCAACATACTGTATTCAAGTGTCGTTTTTTTTGTGTTATAGTTTCCTACAAAACCAAATTGCACTTTGTTCGTAATATACCCTATAACTGTTCACTATAATTAAAGTTGCTATGAAACATTGGCCACGAGAGGTGACTCGGCCAACGCAGCCTGAAAATTCCTCGCATAATTTTCTTCATGGGTCATTTTGGACATTGACAAATTTTCTTGTGAATAATGAGTGTTATGCACATGTGTTCTACTTTTCGTACAGGTACTTCAGTTAGATAAACCCCAGCAAAGGCAGCAAGACAGTCTCATGGGGTCACACCAAGGATAACTGCATTCCTGCTCGAGTCCCGAGTCTTGTCACCAAACTTCGCTGAACATAATGGTACATTCCGTTTCCTTAACTTTTTCTTCTGAAATGTTTTTTTTTATTGTTGCTTTTTTCTATTGAAAAAAGGGTAGTGCAACGTTTAAACACCCAATGTTTTTTTTTTCTTTTTGTAAAATGTGTAGTACATCGTTTAAACATCCAAGCGTTCATAAATGGTCTCTGTACCAGACAATAGGGTGTCTTATACTCTGTTTCATACTTAGCGTGCAACGCTGTCAAAGGTACTAAAGTGGTGCGCATAAAAAAATAGAAAAATTGTTACTCCGCGCGTTTCGTGGACGAGTGGTAGAAGGCGCTGCTCTGGCGATATTGACGTCTCGGTGGCCGTGGTTCGAACCCATTTTAAGCGCAAAGTTTTTTGGTTTTTTTTTTCTTTTTTAGACATACTTTTTGTGCAAGATTGTGCGCATTGACGAAGTGCATATTTCAGTTCCTCCTCCTGATTTTTATTTATAAGTCGCCGAGAGGCCAGATTTCTACCATCTGGACTGCCGCTTTGCAAGTGTTATTTGCCTCCAGCACCGAGTTATATTTTTCTTTCGTGCAGCGTGGAATGAGGAATCGCCCTGATAGCGGCCTTGTCCCAAAATTTATAATAAGACGTTAATCGACAATAGTTGTGGCTTGTACAGTTTATTTTGAAATAGCTGTCAAGGGTAGGAATCTCCCTCTCGGAGCACTTGCGATGCACCTTCAGGCGAATGGCGTTCTGTGTGAACTCGTCATGCTTGACGGTCCCCGTGCTCGAAACTTTCACGTTGCGAGGTCTTTGCTTCGGGGACGCCACCTTGCCAGATAGGCACTGCGCCTTGCACTTCGCGACAGGGACAGGGCACAGGGCACACTCCAGTGTCCTTACTGGCCGTCTCCACGACTTCACGACCGAATTCTCCGGGGAATGTGTACTTATACTCCCGTACACATTGGCGATCATCTGCTTGCACTCTTTCAAGATTTTCGCACAACGAATCTTCGAAAACATCCGAGCAGGAGAGGTACTTGAGCTTGCTGCGTAAGACGCCATCTTCTCAAAACCAGCCAGTGCCACACAACCCGAAAATTTACAGCGGCTGCCACACGGATGAACACGAAAACAATTTAAGGTGGTTTACATTATCTTTTTCTTTTTCTTAAAAAAAAACATTTGCGCTCCGTTGAAATCATAACGCCACTATCAGTTACTAGCCCCGAGGAGGCACATTTTCCGACTTTTTAAAATTTTTTTTGCCTGCAGGGGACGCACTATCTTATGGGGCGAACATAGGCACGGTCAGCAATGCAAACCGGTGCGCTAGCTTTGACTGCGTTGCGCTCTATGTATGAAACAGAGTATAGGATCGCTTCACACGGGGCAACCTTTCCAGCAATTTTGGGGCTGCTGGCGGGTTGTTCCCTAGTTTTCCCTAGATCGACACGAATTGCTCAGATCAGGTCCGGCTCGAAGCAGACGTGCAAATCCGACTACTCGGAGATTTTTGAAGCGGCAGCAGCCAATCAGGAATGCAATATTTTCGCGTGACACCCCTGTGGTCGTGATGATGAGAACTGAGGACTTAGTTCTGGTTTGAAATGGATCATTTTTGAAAGTAAACTGTTTCAAAAAGATGAGTTAGTATTCTCAGCGCAATTTAAAGATATATAAACATGTTTTTAGGATATAACTGTGTGTCTAAATACTGTAAGAAAAATAAAATTTCATGATGATGATGGCAAGTCGTACCAATTCGGTTGCTGCATGTGAACGCGGGCGGCCCGTGTTGCTGGTGTTGCGACATGAAGTTGCTGGGCGAAATTGTTCCGTCGGAAGCGGGCTTTAGGGAACTGAATTCAAGGGCCGTGGAGCTCTGGGTGCAAGCCCACGTGGAAACATTTTTTTTTCTTTTTTGCCTTTTTTAGTATTTAAATAGATATATATATATATATACATATATACTTTTTTTAAAGTTTTACCATATAGATGCATAATTTACACACTAATTCATTTTCAGAAGTGCTTTTATTCACACTCTGTGGCTTTCTAGTGATTGCAATAGCTTCTCGGTGAGCTAATTTCAGCTCTGCAAAGGGAGAGGGATCTTCCCAGGCTTTGCAGGCTGTAAAGCTGTGGCTTGCACAGCTCTAGTGTGTCACACCTCGCTCACTGGCTCCATCGCGAAGCATAAGTGCTGCATGAGTCGCGCCACACCATAAGCCCATATACGGTCGGGTGACAAACCTGGGACCATTTGTCACTGCACTCAGCTATGGTATGGTGGCATGGTCCGGGCATGAAGCAGGGGTACAGCTTGGAAATGCTGATCTTCATGACATTTTAAACACATTTTTCATTACTTTTGTGTCGAGTTGTCAGCATTCTAAAGGTGAGAAAGCAAGCAGCAGCAACAGCAAGAAAAGAAAAATTTTAGACCGCTTTTACCAAGAATCAATTACGAGCACTAGAAAGGCATGGAGTGTAATTAAAACGCTTCTAAAGGTGAATTAGCGTATAAATTAAGTACTTGTGCCCCAAAAATGCAAAAAAACAATGTAAATATAGTTATAAGGATAAAAATATACACCAGGAGGACTTAAACCAAAACTACAGACTGTAAGTTTGAAATTTGACACCTTAAACCACTTGGCCACCACCCAATTTTATTTCCAGGTCGTTCATCGAGGTATATGAATTTTGTTTGCAGCTGTCGGCTGCAAGAGAGATTGCCTTATTTTCATTTACTTTACTATTCCCACCAAATATGACAAGTGATAAAGAATAGAACCTCATTTGGTTGGCCGAGGCACTGTGCTTGCATCAAGGCAAACTAGCCTGTCTTGCTGGGTTCATATTTTATTTCATCACCTGTTTAGGACTCTGTTGTCGCTCATCAAAAGAAGAAAAAAAAACTGACTAATTCTGACTTATTCTGGTGTGCAGGTACCCTTGGCAGTAAACTCTGCTAAATGGGGCAAAATATAGATGGGTGATTTCAGATAAGATCGACCAAAGGATGGCTAGTCGACATTCTCAAATCAACTGATGTTTTTATATGTTATTGTCTAGTGTCTGGTATGAACGAATCCAAACTTAGTTTTGACTAGAAAAAATACTTGGGGACAGGAAAAATCGTAAGGCATGAGGTGGTGGACAGTTGCATTAACGCGCACTGATGGAGGGGGCCCGTTTGAGAGTGAATAACTAAAGCGATAACATTAAGAGAACTCTAATACGTTTTAGGCGCAAACTATGGGTATAGCTTGCTTGTAATATAAAGTAATCATATTTATTTAAAATTTATTAATTTTTCTAAAAATTGACAAACATGCCTGCTCGAACGACAAATGGCAAACTTTGGAGGTCTGTATCTCATGAAATAAATTAATAATTATGATATAATTTGCAGATATTATTCTACTATTATATATCGATATATTTAAAAAATAACTAAGGTATCTGTGTGATACAATAGTTAGGATATATTTAGTCAAACATGGAAAACAAATCAAACAAAGAAAAATTCCGATGCGAATAAAAAAAAAAACACCACCCTCGATTTTTTTTAAATTTAGGTAACCTGTTATGCTCTATTTCGGCATTCATTTCCATCAAAAACATGTTGCATCATTTTATTGAGAAAGAAGATATAACTCCCCAAAGTAGGGTCCTTTTTCAAAGCCTTCACTTAGCAGTGTTTTATGCAAGAACTGACTCTGAGTTCCAGTTTCATGAAACCAACACACATCTTATATATATTTTTATTCAGATGAGGCCAATGATAACTAAAGAAATCGTTCACACACTTAGATTAAGGAGAAGCTACTGTGTAAAAAGAGGTATCATATTACGGACTAGTGATCCGAGAAAAGATCATGCAGCCATCGGCCACTAGGAACTTTGTTTACTTTATTCTCCTGCGACACTATATGCTATTCCCTCTTCCGCTCTACCTTCATCTCTCTCTCTCTCTCATATGTATCCCTGATATATATCCAGAACAAAAACATATTCAAGCATTCCCTTTCTGCGTGGTAGTGTTCTGTGGCTAGCAAAAATCATTTCCTCGCTAAGCTCACGATTATGGCAAAATAGTTGCCGGAAACCGCAGACGTCACTCGTCGCTAGTTCTGGCAAAACGGCCGATACAATCTTTTTTTCGCATTTCCCCACTCGCTGTCAAGGACAAGGGGGTTCGCTTCAACCAGCAAAACATGGCCGCCGACGCCTGTTTACTGAGCAGTCATGCCTGTCGCCATCTCACTCGCTGGCGTCACGGGCGATATTATCAGGCACAAAGGGGCACACCAACCGGCAGCATTATCCACAAATACTCGAGCCTCGCGTAAATACATAGAGTGTAAACGCTGTCGCCATGTTATCGTAGTAAGACCGCCCCCCCCCTCCCCCAACGGGGGACTGCAGTACGCGACGGCGTACTAACACAACGGCGACGATATCGACATCGCGGGCTCCGAATTTTCCCATAGATCTACTCCACGGGCATTTCTCGAAACGCTTGATATTGTGTACGCCCGCCTGGAAGGATTTCAGGCGCGTAGTTAAGATAAGGCGGTTCTCCGCGGCAAAAGAAAGCAATTTCACAAAAGCTTAAAAGCGGCGGCGACGCGTGTGCGGTGAACGCTTGTAGTTTTGGTGTAGACAGGGTGTGTGTGTTCTCGTTGTTGACACCAGCCGGCGATAAGGCACTGCAGGCGGTAGCTCAGTACAGCAAGGGCTAATCCGAGTGACCATCAACGTAACCCCACCGCCAACCCCTCGCGAACCGGTCGCCGACATGGCTCAGGCTGTGTCGTGAACCACGTGGTAGAAGCTCGGGTGCTTTCATATCAGCGCGTGGAGGGACGACAGTGCGATTCCGGAAAGTCTTTTTCGAAGGCCGCTGACCACAATTTTTTGTCTGGCGACTTTCCCTCTTTCTTCCTTTGACGTGGATCAAGCTTTGCCGACAGCCCTAGTTGCGACCTCTCTTTTCAAATGTACGTTTGCAGTGAGTGAGCTCCTCAGCCTCGGACTTGTCACTTGTGCACCCAGTAGTTCTTTCACTTGGCAATTATATTTATATATTTATTTATTTATGAATACTGTTCACCCCAAGTATGGGGCTTTAACAGGTGTGGGGTATAGAAGAGCACTGAAACATACAACATCAGGACTATAATACAGTACACATTCAGCGACATTCACTTAAAATAAAGGGGCTGAAATAGCACAAACATTCAATATATTATATAGCACTCAACAAAATGAACTCTCAGCACTCGAAATCTTTAACGAAGTTTCCAAAAAATATTTAACTACTATTTATCATTCCAAACCAGTCATATTCAAAAGGGCGCTCTTAAAATCATCTAAACAGTCCAATGACAATATATTTTGTGGGAGATCATTCCAGTTTTTCACAGTTCTAGGGAAAAAAGAAAACCTATAAGCGTCAATATTACATTTGGGCACTTCAAACTGATTAGTGCTAACGTATCTGAGTTCTCTCGATGCGCGATGTGTTAATCTAGAATCCGGGTTAATGTTATACAGGTGATGAGAAAACATAAAGAAAAACTTTAGTCGAGCAATTTTTCGACGGACAGAAAGTAAGGGGAGGTTGAGGCTGTTCAGCACATCTGTGACAGAATCAAGTCGCTTGTATTTGGATAGAATAAATCGCGCCGCCTTCCTCTGAACTTTTTCGAGTTCACCAATTTGATTTTTTCTATAGGGGTCCCATACCGATGCAGCGTACTCCAAGGTAGGCCTAATATACGTTGTGTAGGCCATTAACTTCACTTTAGGCGGAGCACTGGCCAGATTCCGTCTTAAAAACCAAAGCTTTTTCATTGCTTTGTGACATATTTCATTTATGTCCTTACTCCAACTTAAGTCTTTAGAAAGTGTCACACCCAAGTATTTAAAACTGTCAACTTCAACCAAAGGACTCCCATAAAGCTCGTAAGTATAAGAAAGAACATTCTTAGTTTTGTTAGTTATTCGTGCGAAGACAGTTTTTTGTGTATTAATTTTCATCTTCCATTTCGAGCACCAGTCCTGAATAGACCCAACAGATGCACTTAATCTGCGCTGGTCGTCTTGCTCTTCGATTTTTGAATATACCAGACAATCATCCGCAAATAGTCGCACAGTAACCCCTTGATTTATTTCCGCCGCGATATCATTAATGTAAATTAAAAATAATACTGGCCCGAGTACTGACCCCTGGGGGACGCCCGAGGGCACTCCAGATACAATTGATCGGTCACCGTTAACCTCTACATACTGCACCCGATTAAATAAATACGCCCTGATCCAGAATATCACGTTCTGATTTACACCATGCAAAGAAAGTTTATATGCCATCAGTTGGGGTTTAATTTCTATTATTTATGTATACATTATGAAGACGTCCTGGAGCTCCGAACGAGTGTTTTGTGCAGATTACTTTTGCAAACACAAAAAGACTATACCAAAGCAGCGGAATTTTCGAAGTGTTGGCGAGTTGGACCTAAACTCGTTGAAGCAAATTCTTCCGCCTGACTGTTCCACCAAAGTGAGTGCGACGGACTACCTGTGCTACCATTGCTTCATGCACATCACTAAGGAGATCTCGATGCGAAGCTCAGAGCAGTGCCCTGACATATTTGTGCCGTCTGAAGAAGCAATTGAAGATCTAAATCGCAGCATACTACCTACAGATGTGTCGCCGCTGAGACAACCAAGCGTCGTAAGAAGTCGGGACAGGCCTGCCTATGTCAAGAGAAAGCAGACAGAACTGGAGCAGGTTGCTGTCAAGAATATACGCTCAAGGCTACGTATTGCGTACGACAGGGACGCACCATCGGGGTCGTCCGAACCAACATGCTCCACATGCACTGAGTGGGTGGACAACTTTCGGCAGGCCTTTGAAGCCGCCACCTCTCTCCGGGAACGTTGTCAACTGCTTACAATCCTGCCGTCAACACTGACGAAGAATGAGGTTCAAAAAATGATTCCACAGGCCTCAATGTACCTCATCAGTAAATCCCGAAAACTCAAGGAAAAGCATGGCGTGTGGTATGAGCCGGATCCTTACACGAGGTGCAAGGTGAGCCCTGAGAACCTGTCTGCTGCCCTAGAGTACTTCACGAAAGACGAGCTACAATGTTCGCGCCAAAGTCCCAACCAGAAGGACGTCATCTCTGTCATGCTCAACGGAGAGAAAACGTTCGTGCCAAAGCGCTTCATGACACGCTCAATACGTGAGGCCTTCCGTATATACAAAGTCAAGCATCCCGATTCCGGCGTTGGGCTAACGAAATTTTATTCGTTGCGCCCTAGATGGGTCCAATGTATTCCACACCAGGAAGTGTGCGTTTGTGTGCGCTGCGCCAATTATTATCTTTGTATTGCAGCTCTAGAGAACGTTACAGGCTCAACATTCAACACTGGTGAAATGAACTCGGCATTTCTGTGCGACCCAGCAACAGAACTGTGCCTTCAAGGAGACTGTGATCACTGCCCAAAAGGCCAGTTTCTTACACTCCAGGAACTTGATATCCCGGAGGATGAAGAGATTGTGCTTGCAACATGGGTGTCCGGCGACCTTGTGAAAAAAACTTTGGAACCTGAGACTTTCCTAAAAGTCATCCAAGTGACGGTTGGAAGTTGGGTACTTCACAACCATATCCGGCAAACGCAACGTAAAGCGACCTACGATGAAAAACAGTGCGTGCAACGCGGGAGCATTGTCTTTCATTTTGACTTTGCTGAAAACTGGACCATCGTGCTTCCTGACGAAGTGCAAGCATATCACTGGAAAAAAAAACAAGTTTCGATATTTACATGTGTAGTGACGACAATAAAATCTACAAACAGCTTTGCCATCATCAGTGAGGACCTATGTCACGACGCCGCTCACGCTTGCTTGGCTCTAGAAAAAGTGAAGGAGTGGGTTGAAGACAACGTTGCGGTATACTCGTACGTGACGTACGTAAGTGACGGCGCCGCCAGTCATTTCAAGAATCGCTACCAGCTTCACCAATTTGCAAAGGACGATTGCCCATAAGCCCAGTGGTTATTTTCTGCATCTGGACATGGGAAAAACGCATGTGACGGAGTTGGCGGACTCGTGAAGCACCAGGCCACGCTGAACAACCTGAGAGAACGTTCAGTGAGCGCAATTCAGACGGCCAGGACAATGCTGAGCGTTCTATCAAAGAAACTGAAAGGCGTGCATCTTGTATATCTGGACGAAGATGAGGTTGTTCGGTATCGTGAACAAAAAAAAGAAGAGTGGCTGACGGTGCGCGCCTTCCCTGGCATTCAGTCTTGGCACGCGTGGCGGCTCAGCAAGTCATCAGCAGAAGGGACCTGTGAAGTATATGTAGCACGGACAGTCGGATCTGCTTGGAAGCAACTTTATTAAATGGGTACAGCGAGGAAAACCTTAGCGTAAAGTGCCGAATTTGATTTCCCAAGGACTGCTCATTTTGAATGCAGGGACATGTTCTTTATCACATTTTTCTTCACAGGGTATTTAACCTACTGTTTTTGTTGGTGGTTACTAATAATTTTTATCTGATCACTATAAAAAAATCCCAAAATGTTATCCTCGTGCAGGATAAAATATATCGGCTTGCCACGATTCATTCATACACCGAGAGCATCTAAGCTGCTCCAGTTAGGCACTATGGCATCCGTCACCTGAAATTGTTTGTAATCGTAAATACACAGAACACCTAAATATCTTACTATTATATCTTTGTTTTTGTGTGTGGAAGTAAAGTTATTTATTTTACTCTAGATGTAAAATATACCGGAAGGTACAACTTCACACTGCATCATCTTTTCTCAAATCTCTCTAATATGATACCACTTTGTACGCTTATGTAAAATGCTGTATATAGTTTCTCCTCCCTTTTACTGTGTGACCGATCGCTCTTTTTATCAATGACCTCATCTGAATAAATGTATATAAAAGATTTGTGCAAGTTTCATGAAACTGGAACTCAGAGTCACTTCTTGTATAGGACACTGCTAAGTGTAGGCTTTGAAAAAGGACCCTACTTTGGGGAGTTGTTTCTTCTTTCACAGTGCAATGATGCAACATGTTTTTAATAGAAATGAATGCCGAAATAGAGTATAACAGGGTACCCAAATTTAAAAAAAATCGAAGGTGATGTTTTTTTTTTATTCGCATTGGAATTTTTCTTTGTTTGATTTTTTCCACATGTTTGCCTAAATATATTGTAACTATTGTGTCACTCAGATACCTTATTTATTTTTTCAATAATAGCCATATATTAGTAAAATAATGTCTGCAAGTTATGTAATAATGATTAAATTATTTCATGAGATACAGATTTCCAAAGTTTGCCATTTGTCGTTCGAGCAGGCATGTTTGGCAATTTTTAGAAAACTAAATAAATTTTTAATAAATATTATTACGTTATATTACAAGCAAGTTGTACCCATAGTTTGTTTGTAAAAAGTTTTAAAATTCTCCTAATTTTATTGTTTTAATTATTCACTTACAAACTTGCCCCCTCCATCAGTGCGCGTTATTGCAACTGTCCACCTCTCCCTGCCTTACGATTTTTCTTGTCTCCAAATTTTTTTTCTGGTCAAAACTAAGTGTGGATTCGTTTATACCAGACACTAGACAATGTCATATAAAAACATCAGTTGATTTAAAAATGTCGACCAGCCACCCATTGGTCGATCTTATCTGAAATCACCCAGATACTTTTTTAGCAAATATGCATCGTTTTAGCAAAATGAGCTACACTATTTGACTAACGTGAAACAGAACGAGCCTCTCCACTTGGGTCTTTTTTCATCTCTCGCAGACACTATTTCCTGCTTTTTGTGGTTTGTATCAGACTTTTGTATTCTGTCCGGCCAAAGCATCTGTGTTACACTAAGACTGGGTTCTTTAGGATATCTACAGGTATTCTTCGCAGCAAATGGCTTCCAATCAGGAACACGAGTTTGTTTTCGGCCACCGAGAGCAAGTATTTTCAAGGTGAGCTATTGCCCGCCTATATGAGTTTTGTATTTCATTCCTCTTGAAAGTCATAACCTATGTGTAGTGGTCTTGCATTAGTATTTTGTTGTCTCTCTTCTGCAAAAACACCCAAGTTTGACTAAGACCGGATTCTTTCTTATACATGCAGGTCTTGGTGGCAAGCACCAGCCAATCAAGGCCAGAAGTTTGCTCTTTGCCGCGCATGTCAAGTGTTTTCAAGGTGAGTGATTGACGCCTATCTGAGTTGTGCGTTTCATTCCTCACAGACACTCTATTTCCTGTCTGTATAGTGGTCTTGTTTCAGGCTTTTGTGTCTCTGTCCGGTCAAAGCATCTGTGTTAGACTAAGACTCGGTTCTTTAGCATATCTGCAGGTATACTTTGCAGCAAATGGCTGCTAATCAGGAACACGTGTTTGTTCTCGGCCACTAAGAGCAAGTATTTTCAAGGTGAGCTATTGCCCACCGATATCAGTTTTGTGTTTCATTCCTTTTGGATGCTATTTCCTATGTGTAGTGGTCTTGCACTAGTATTTTGTTGTCTCTCTTCTGAAAAAGCACCCAAGTTTAATTAAGACCGGGTTATTTCTTATACATGCAGGTCTTGGTGGCAAGCACCAGCCAATCAAGGCCAGAAGTTTGTTTTTTGCCGCACATGGCAAGTGTTTTCAAGGTGAGTGATTGATGCCTATCTGAGTTGTTTGTTTCATTCTTCACAGACACTCTATTTCCTGTCTGCATAGTGGTCTTGTTTCAGGCTTTTGTGTCTCTGTCCGGCCAATGCATCTGTGTTAGACTAATCTTTAGGATATGTGCAGCAATTCTTGGCAGCAAGTGGCTGCCAACCAGGAACACGAGTTTGTTCTCGGCCACCAAAAGTAAGTATTTTCAAGGCGAGCTATTGCCCGCCTATATGAGTTTCAGCATTCATCAAGGAGCGCAAAATCAAAGCCCGGGGGTTGGCCATTGCAAAAATGTTGACTCGGAAGCGCATAGGGAGGAAGCTTTATAAAAGTATCCACCTGCTTCTACAAGACAAACCAAAACTAAGAATGTGGGTTCCATTTGAAAAAAAAACAAAAAACATTGTCAGCCCGAATTAACTCGGGGGCGGCACGGAGCAAACAAGCCACGGTATGAGTATGCTTGGTTCAGGCGTTTGTAGGGGTGGTAGATGACTCGGTGTTTTCTAAAAAAAATATTTTTTTTTTTCTAAAAGTGTGGTGGTCGAATATTCAGGGATGGGCATTGAGTCGGGATGTTAAGGAAAAATTTCATCCAAAATTTTGAAGGCCTTGTCCCCCTGGCGAAGGGGACAAGGCCTTCAAAATTTTGGGTTCGCAAAAGGGGTGCGTCAGTATTGACGTCTCATTTTACATCATGTGTCTCAATTTAAAACGCACTATAAATGACATGCCTGAGATTCGTCTAGGTGTACGTCCTCTCAGCAAGTATATGGTTCTGTCTCAAAAAGGTCTAATCTGATGTTGGCCGCTCCTCAGGTCTCCACCGACGATTCATCAGGACGAGACCCAACCGGGACACTAGGGAGGAACGGCTTAAGCAAAGGAGGCTACATATACGACACCTTATTGCGGACAAGAAACGAAAATAGATAGATGGTGGGTGTTTCATTTGCTATGCCTTTTGGCGTGCACATTATGTTTGTTATGTTTCAAGATTCCTGCAGAGTTCGGTTTCAACTATTGTAAAATACCGAGCATGCACCCAGGTCGCAGAAGCGCCTACCCTCTGATTCGGAACGATCCGCAAATAAGCAAAGGGCATACCAGATACCGATCCACTTGTTTTGAGGCAGGCTCAAAATATTGAAAGAGCACATCAAGCGCCAGGTGCTGTGGCGTCTTTGCCACAATAGCGCCAGTCGCAGAGCTGACAGATCGGTGACTGGCGCAAGCCATGGCATGGCCTTTGGGAACCAAGGAATCGAGATTAAAGAAGTAGCTCAGAAATTGGAGGCGAGTGGTGAAGGTGAGCAGAGTTAACAGAAAACAAGGACGAAGGGAGTTCCGTCGCATGAGGCATCTGTGCCCCGTGCATGTAATATTGAGAGTGCTATAGTTGGCGACTCAAAAAAATTGTTATTTGGACGTAACTAATCGCAAATCTCTCTTGCAGTTTCCATGGCCCACTAGCCAGCCGGCGCCAGTTCGTTCTCGTTCAAAGGTGAGGATTCTAGATTTTATAGATTGCTCTGAAGCAGCAATACTGAAGCCAGACAAGCGGTACGGCATATTTAATTGACAGAACGACTGGGGACGCTTTCACTGAAGCTTGTTTTGCTGCAATACACGTGTGTATTGCAGCAAAACAAGCTTCAGTGTAAGCTTCCCTACTCGTTCTGAGCTCCGTCAATTAAAGGTGCCGTACCGCTTGTCTGTCTGGCTTCAGTGTTGCTGTAGGCGACAAAACGTGTGCCCAGTTTTGTCACAAAAGGCATATTATGTCACGCACATGTAATTTTGAATTTACCCGGCTTAGTGTGCTGTAGGTGGCTGGTCAAAGAAATTTATACTTAGACGCAGCTAATCGCAAATCTTTCTGGCAGCTTCCACAGCCTAAGAGCCAGCAGGTCCCAGTTTGCTTTTCTTCAAAGGTGAGAATTCCAGATTCCCGAAGCAGGAATACTGAAGCCATACGACCGGTACAGCATTTTTAATTGACGGAGCTCAGAACGACTGGGAGCTCCTGCATTGAAGCTTATTTTTCTGTAATACAAGCGGGCGACATTGACACGTGCCCAGTTACGTCGCAAGAAGATATCTATGTCCCGCGCATGTAATTTAGAATCTTCCAGACTTAGTGTACTTTACGTGGCTACTCAAAGTAACTGCTACTTGGACGCAACTAACCGCAAATCTCTCTTCCGGCTTCCACAGCCTACAAGCAAGCAAGCACCAGTTCGTTTTTCCTCAAAGGTGAGCATTCCAGATACTCTAGTTAGGTGCGAAGCAGGAATAGTGAAGCCATACGAGCGGATACGTATATTTAATTGACCGAGCTCAGAATGACCTGTGGCAGTGGCATTGAAGCTTATTTTTCCACAATCAAACGCAGACATAATTTTGAATCTTGGTGAAGGATTGCTACTTGTCGCAAACTAATCACAAATATTTATTTTGCAGTTTCTATATGGCTACAGCTAGCAGGTGCTGTTTTCATTAAGGTGAGGACTTCACAATCTGTTTTAAAACATCAAGATCTTGAATGAGAGTCCTAAACAATTAACTTTCTTTTTGCAGTAAATGCCAGATCCTCCAGTTTAGGAATATGTTAAATATATTTGGTATGGATAAGTCCAGTGTTTTGCTTCTTTATTCACAATTTGACAACAGCAACATTTTTTTTAATTTATCACTCAGAAATACACACAAGAAGAGACTGCGTTGCAGAGAAATGTTGCGCTGAACGTGATATTCCAACTCGTATATAGTTTTATTGGTAGCCGATATAATATATTGGATTCCAATATTCATAATACGCTGACTATATTGGAATCGTAAACCCTTATTGGATCCCCATACGACACATGGGGATCCAATAAGGGTTTAAATGGTATTGGATTCCAATATTTTCAGCGTATTATGGATATTGGAATCCCATAACAAATCCTTATTGTAATACAATATAATAAATGTAATGTTTTCCAACACACTGTCTATATTGTATTGCAATAAAATAAAGAGATATTGTTTACCAATATCCATAATACGCTCTTCATATTAGGGTTTTCCAATAGGGGTGACTGACAGTAGCTACAAGCCGCAACCAATGGTCAACTGTAGACATAGGTACTAAGCGTGCACTAACTTCAAAGCGGTAGAAACCCTGACGTTTTAACGTCAACTTACAACCATGTTGTTAATGGCAAAGTAATGTTTGCGGCAAAGTGTTGGAGTCCTTCAGAACGAAGACGGTCTCCTTCCGACCCATGATGATGGTGATGAAGGTTCAGTTAGATTCTAGGTTCAGTCAACGTACCCCACGACGTTGGCGTGCTTGTCGTGGTGGCGGCGAAAGCCTTCTTTCGCACATGCCTTAGCTGCCTCGGTCCGGAGTTTTGTCGACCCAGCCGTCTCTTCCCAGCCGGTTGACAGCGACACTCACCACGGCCGTCACGGCTCTGATCACCATCCACTGGGCATTAGCTATATGATCATCGGTGGCAACCGCGCCCTTGTAGTTCCCCGTTGCGAAAAATCTCAGTGCGATTCAATTAGTAGCTGCTGCTCGACGGTCATCATCTCTCATCGTCGCCGTCTCTCGTCGCGCAGCTGGTCACACCGCGATCACACGGTGCTTTTCGACAAGCAGTATTGTTTCGACAGAAACAGTCGTCATGCATCGCGAAGGCTACCGGGTGCTTGCGGAAAACCCGTCATTGTACGCATTGGTCGAGCCATCGTTGAGCAACAAGCATCGCCGCCATTTTCTACGCTTTAGAATCCTACCCAAAGCTTCTTCCTCCTCGTGCAATAGAGGCAAGTTAAAAGCACGAGCACATCACCCTGAGCCCCCTGAGCGATGCTTGCACTACAGTGTTCTTGCACGAACGTTGGCTTGCACTGCGCGAGTGCGCCTGCTCGACAGGGACGTTGAAAGCCCACAGCACGTTCTTGTAGCTCCTACACCCGCACTAGCTCGCACTCATAGTGAAACAGAGAGTAGGGTGTGCCGAGTAATACCAGAAGGCCTGCACACGCGTCATCATAGTCAGATCGATCGAGGCGAGAGATTGGGCACGAGTGCTGCTTCATTGTTCGGCTGCGGCTCGTGGCCATTCAGCGCGTCGAAGGTCGGGCTCGGGTCCAATAGCCGACCGAGCGCGATCCGACTGTGATGACGTTTCATAGAAGAAGAGGAAACCATGCGGAGGCCTTCTGTCTAGGTGGTGTTGGTAATACCGTAGTTAATCTAGTTACGCGACTTCCGCTATGTGCTACGTTGGTCCGACGTGGACATACGTCACTTTGTCGTCACGGCCCGTACTCGAGGAGCGACAGTTACGGCAGACGGTTGCTTGGGGAGCCCAAGATCAGACCCTCAAGACCGTGGTCAAGGCCCTCCTTGTGCCTGAAGCAACGTACGGAATCAACTACCTTAATCACACCAACGCACAGAAGAACGGACTAGAGGCACTAAACAGGGAAGCCTTAAGAGTTATCACCGGACTTCCCAAGTGTACCAAAATCGAAACACTTTACCAAATAGCAGGTCTCAACACCATCGAGGAGATCGCGAAAGAAAACAAAACAGGCCAAGTGCTTAGGCTCCAGAAAACCAAACCGGGACGGGAGAACCTCAAAGATCTCGGGTACTGTAAAGAAACCTACACTCTCAACAAAAGGGTTGTCGTGGGGTACTAACTTTGGGGTCGTCAGAAGCCGTCACAGATATCGCTACCCCACCTTCGTTATACTAACAACCCCACGGGTAATCACACGGCACGCAACCAACAGGTTGCCACAGTGAGCACCCCCAAAAGCAACATGGCGGCTGGCAAGCGACGGTGGAGCAGTACGAGTAAGGCCTAGCGAGCTGGACTGCTTTTTGCTAAAATACGATTCTCAAGTGCGTGCGCCCGTTCGCGGCCTTCCGTGCGCACTGAAGCACTCCAAAACGCGCCTCGAACCACGGGCACCGCACGTATTACGAGTAGAGGCGACGATGTGAAAGGAAGGGGGGGGGGGGGGGGGGGGGCAGGCAGGCAGGCAGGCATTTGAGGGGGTGTCCGCGACTGCTTTCGCGCGGCCGGCTGCATTTACTTCGCGACCAGAAAACATTCAAGAAAGGAATCGTATAGCGACAAATGGAATGATATCTTTATTGAACAGAGCGTCTCCTTGCTGTGCTTGCCGCAAGTGACCCGGCGGTTTCGGTTGACAGCGGCGAGGCGAAGCATCACCGATTTAAGCGGCGTCGGTTTCGATCGTTCAATGCTCCTGCTCACCTGTTAGCATTCGTTATCCACTTCCAAGTCCCTGGTAATCCTCACCGCGTTTGTGCACGCACTTAGCGCTATTCACCGCACGGAACACCCATTCAACTGGCTATGAGACTGATCCCACTGGGACGAGAGGCTGAGAACCGAACCACCGAACCCTTTGGGGCTGCTCCGTAGAGCCATGGAACGCCTCCATGTTTTTCACTCAAATAAGTAGACACATAAACGCGCGACTCCTTGAATTGGGCGGCGCCACGCGCCACCTAACGGACAGGGCTCAAACTAGAAAAAAAACGAAGCCAACAGTTTTTGTGTTCAGCGCCTCGCCAGACATTCACGTATGTATACATATTCTACTACAGACTTCACACATACGCGACATACAGGCACCATAGCATTCTACACAGAAACGCGTTCAGACACAGCACAAGGTACTGCATGCTACATGAGATATTGACATTCTACATTCCTCTACACACGTCTAGTCGACACCGCCACCTTATATACTGCTGTATTTTCTGTGACGAATTAGGATGGTGACCACTGTCATATTTCGCATAAATACGAAAAGACTGTGCAAGGTTTACGCGTATATATTATTTTCCTCTACTGCCCTTGGGAAAGCGCTCGTATCTCTAATGTTATTTATTGCAAAAGTGAACTGCAGGTTATGAATAAATTTGAATAGTCGCTACACGTCACATTTTGATCAGTTTCGTTTTCTCGCTAGCCTACACTTTAAGTATACAGAAGCCTGTTTAATTAATTGTATTAATTATCGAAAACAATTTCTGCAATCACAACTTTCTGAACACGCTGATGCATTTTCTTTTTTCTTTTTACATATCCGAATGACTTCAGCGGCGGTTGAGTAAATGTTGAGTACACTGAGCGCGCGCAGGTGATTCTGGCGAAGCCCGTCCGCCGGTCCTCCCCGAAACGTTGTTTCAGTTTTCTTCTTTTCGCTACAATTGTTTTTGCTTAAGCGCGTGTCTTTCAAATATGCGTTCTATGCGCTCGCGCTCGCGCCAAGAGGACAGTGCAGAATTGCCGCTTTCGGGCCCGTGCCTTCACCTGCAACGAACGCGAAATACGTATGCTAAATTATGTAAAGCCTGGTTTAGACAGTGGCGTTTGACTGCGTCTGACTGCGTTGCGGCAGCGAGAAACCAGGGCATCCCTGCTGCTTTCATCGCGTGCCAAGATGATTCCTTGAATTGGATTCCACGCTTCATACGAAGCACAGTCGTGCCGGTGAGTCGCTTTCGGTTCTCGACGCAAAGCTGTCAAACTCATTCAAACGCAAGTGTCTGGACCGGCCTTACCGCTCATTCACACTGGAAGCGGATCCGCGTTTGCAAAGCGGTTGCGAACGCGGTTGTATAAATATCCAGTACGATTGCACGCGCACTCCATGACATCAAGTGTGCGTGCAATTGGGCTGGATCTTTATACAACCGCGCTCACAACCGCTTTGCGAATGCGGATCCGCTTCCAGTGTGAATGAGCTCTTGAGCATCAAAGAACGCCGAAAACATCATTCTCTGCGCTGCACCTGCTGTCGTCTCCAGCAATACTTTTTCTAAAAAAAAATATCTAAAACAAATAGCACGTATATGTTTGCCAATGCCTTATATTTGGAAATTTACTTGGAATCTTTTATATAGATAAAAGGAACGCGTGCTGGAAGGCCTGAAATCCTAGTCCTTTTCGAAGTACTCCGCCTTGGATGACACACACTTGTTTGAGCATTTTTTTTTTTATCGAGTATGCTCGATGAAATGTGCCAAATGAGCCAGTGAAGGTGAATCATGTATCCCGAGACAGAGAAATAGTGAAACACTCGAACATGATCGCAGATATCTGTGTAGGTTCGTGCTGTCCGGCCTGAGTCGTGGTGTGCAATGCTTCATACTTCACTGCACTTGCAAGCAAAAAAATTGGGTACGACAGGAGCGCAAGTTCGGCGGAACGGGCGGAACCGAGGAGGCCATTTGCAACTGAACTGCACGCAGAACTGACCGATCACACCTTTATTGAGAGCACGCTCTTTACTGAACCGCACAATAAAAGACGACAAGAGTATCTCGTCTGACGAACATTCAAGTCAACTCACGCCTGTGCGTAGCTTTCTGTGCTTTTCTAGAGATTTGGTTAAATTCCTCGAGCACGACGCCAGCTGCCAGCTGTTGTTTACTGTAGTACATGGTAAAATCCGCGACGGAACCAAAAAGGACAACCGCGATACTTTTTATCTGCCTCGGGTTTTAGTAGGTGCGTACCAATGTTGCCTGTACTTGTTTGTTTTCTGCCAGTTTAGGCGAAATAAGCCACACGCTTGTTTCGAGCGGTTTAAATTTGAATAAATAATAACCAACGCACAAAGAAAACAAGTTTTAAGTACTTTTTGAGATTTTTGAAGTGACTTTTACTATTAAACGACTGCATGCACTTGAATGTTCAATTCAAAAGTTTATAAAACGTGACTACCCCATGCTTGTCACCTTCCAACAGGGTGCTAACTCTCAATGGCTCGAGCCCAGTGGGTAGTTAGGTAAGCCTGTGGGGTAGTTACAGCCGTCAAAACGCACGATGACAAGGGGGGGTGCTCACTTTTTCTTAGAGTGTACCCGGTGTTTACGGAACCTCCCCCACCCTGGGAAGACGAAATAGTGGTTGACACAAGACCCACTCCACAAAATCAAGGAAAGAATGAAGTGAAGAGAAGAAAGCAAGCTGCAAGTAAACACCTAGACGAGGTGTTAGCACTTCTCGAAGAGGACGAGAGCGCTATTATATACGCGGACGCAACAAAAGACGAAAGCGGCACAGCCATCGCATACTACTGTGCGAACACCCACAAACGCTTCGCCGCTACAATATGCGGCGAAACCAACGTCAAAGAAGCTGAACTTCAAGCTATTGAGAAGGCCATCATAGATTTCAAAGAATTCAAACTAAAACGTAGACACAGACTGCACGTATCTAAACTAAAACGTATCTACACAGACTGCAAAGAAGCAGTTCAAGAATGCAGCAAACAAGACAGTCGCAGCAAGACCGTTCGAACAATCAAGACGACGGCCAAACAACTTCGAATTGAAAGATATAACATTAAAATTCGATGGATCCCTGGTCACCAAAGTATCCAAGGGAACGACGAGGCGCATGCAGCCGCACGGGAACAGCTACAAGCATCCCTGCCCGGCCAAGGCTCAATTCGCCCCGTCGACAGAAATGACACAATCGAAGAGACCGATCCGGCTGAACTTAAAGCACAAGAGCGCGAAGAGAGAAGACGCCTCAACGAACAACTCCAACAAGACGAACACCCGCTCCCCTCGACGTCGTACAGCCGATGGGAGAGTGTGTGCCTGCGAAGACTCCGCACAGGAACGGCCATGACCCCAGCCAGAATAAACAAGTTTAAATGGAAAGACAACGAAGAAGACGCACAAGCCGGATTGTGCGAAGAATGCCTTGTGCCCGCGGATACACAGCATATATTCTGGGATTGTCCAAGTAGTGCAGAAGAAAGAAAGAATGCCTTGGAGTCGCTCTCCCAGCCTGTGAGACCAAGCTGCCCGCAAGAATGGATCCTCACTGTCGGCTGCCCCGAACACCGGAAGGCAATATCAGATTCCCTGATCGACTACATAAAGTCGGCAGGGCTTGTACATTGTATATAACTGCTTGGGAGAAGAGCGTGTTGGTTTGGGTCATGGATGAAGAAAGAATAAAACAATTAAAACAGGGACAACACAACCACATCTTTCAGAATGAAAGATGTGGTTGTGTTGTCCCTGTTTTAATTGTTTTATTCTTTCTTCATCCATGTATATAACTCCCTTCACCTTCCTCCCCTTCCTCCTGTCACCAATGTCTAGTTTCAAGGGCGACAGGCATCCCCCACCCTGAGTTTCACAAATAAAACATTTTCTCTCTCTCTCTCGTGTTTCCCGAACGTTCCCATGGGAACCGCGTGGAATTATCACGCGGGCTGTGGCCAATAGGAGCGCGCGGTTCGTAGTGAGGAGGAGTTTTCGAGAAACACGAACGTGACCGTTTGTGACCAGAATAGCACCCCTGGTGGGCAGTACATTGTTGAAGATCAACTAGTAGATACACTCCGCTTTCTGCTTTTTTTTTTTTGCGTCTTTTTAGTAGACGCTTGATTCAAAGGGAATCGCCGCATAAATACTTACATATATGCTCCCTGCTACCACATCATCGCGCTCCAAATCTGCGACCGGGCTCTCTATGGCTCCGTCGTCGAACTGCCAGGCTTTGTGAGTTATGGCTCTGCACAAGCAAGATGGCGGCGCCCACGCCAATATCGGGGAACAGAGTGCCGATATTCTAATGGCGAATTCGGGTGGTCAATCGCCGGCGAGCTCACGCCGGCGGCACAGGCAACGAAAACCGCGCCAGCGGCGCACCACGTGACCCTCTCCACCCGAACACAACGCGCCTGCAACTGGCGTTTTCGTCTGCCTGGGTCGCTCGTTAACAACTTCGTTAACTTCTTCCACGATTATTTTATGATACAATAGGCACGCTCTAGGCATCAGCAACATATATTCGGACTCTGAGATGTGGGTAAACAAATTGTAATATATTTTGTTTAGATTCTCGAGGAACTGTTGCCATCTTACAAGGATCCCAGAAGGCTCACCAGCGTCGCCATTTTATATTCCATTTTCTTGTTATTACCTTTTTGCTGGAATCCTCAGCATTTTGATTTGACCCAGCCCTCTAAAATAGTAATGCGCGTTCAAGTGTCGAGCTGCAGCACTATCAATACATTTTTTACAGCGGTGTAATAACACGCTGCGTCCCATAGGAAACTGATCTTGCAGAAGCTTCCTTTAAAATATTTTATCTTTATCTCCGTTGTTTTTGCTGTCTTTCTCGGACCTCAGAGGGGTGTCTGTCTCAGTGGCTTCGTTTTCTACTAGAACACGCTCTCGGCGACCATTGTTTCGTTTGGTTCCCTTTCCCGATTCGGATATGACGATACCGGATACAGTCTGGCAGACAAGCTGCCCGACCTCTTGGAGCTCGGGCAAAACTTGTGCCGGTAAATTGCCAGCACACGCCTAAGAACTGCCACCCGAACGGCGCGAACTCGCCAGCCTTTGACCACGCGAACGCCCTTGGCGGAGATATGGCAAAATATTTTGCCGGGAAATGACCACTCGAATTCGCCATAAGCGTAGCTCATTTAGTGGCTCTATTATGGGCTCTGATCGCCCGATAAAAAGGGTTCAGCCGCCATAATCCAATCCAATCTAGTCCTACCGCAACAGCCACGCGCCATAATCGACCAAAGAAGAAGTTTTGCTCCATCGACTCCGGCACCGAGCAGGCTTTTGTGTTACGGCCTAATCTTGGACGCAGAACCACGTTAGCGAGTCGGTGAGGTGCCGCTGCCAGGGGGACGACAACCAGGACCAAAGTGAGTGCGCTACGAAGTACCCAGTCCGATCGAGAAATTGAAACCCTCTTCGGCCAGGGTAAATAAACGGCGCGATGCAGAATTTTGCAACTCCGTGAGAATGGAGTGTTAATAAATCGTTTCGGCAACTCCGATAACGGTACCTGATAACGATCGACGCGTGCGCAAAGGTTGGGTGTCTTTATCGGAGTAATCGGAACGATCTACTGAAACTCTTCACAAACTCCCCAACGAGAGGCTGCCGCCTGGGGTAGAATGCGAAGGTTTGAAAACACGACGTTACCTGTATGAAAAGCTATAAAAGACAAAAACAAAATTTCGCTAAGATTCGACGTCCACCTAGGACAGATATTCATCTTACCAAAAAAATGACATTGTGGGCGTTTTTAGTATCTTATATTTCAGAGGATAAAAAACACCTTGTCTGCAAGAAAGAAATATCGGTTATCTTGGTGATGTTACCCTGCTTAATAATAAGTAAAACAGACATGTTAGTAAAATTTTCCACAAGAGTGGAATTTCTCTTGGGTAGTTTCCATGCCCAAGCCAGGCAAGACGCAAAACAATGATCTAAGCAAGGTTCTATATATGTTCTCAACTTTTGGCATTATATTACCGCCGCTGCTTCATTTTTTGGGGTTTCAGATTTCTGCGAGTGGTAGTTCATTTATGTGGGAGGAAAAGTCGGGTTTCGTTAGAGAGTTTTATTAGATCGTTCCTATGACTCCGATAATGATACCCAATACTCTGCCTCGGCCTTTGCACGCGCATCGTATCGTTATCGGAGGTATCGGAACGATCTACTAAACCTCCCCATTTGAGAGGTTTAGGGAACCGTTTCCGCACATCCGATACGGTCGATGGGCCCTCCGGTGCGAACTGCGCATGCGCTAGCCCAGAAGATTCGCGCACGCGCGGTTCATATCCGGAGGGCTTACCGTACCGTATCGGATGTGCAAAAACGGTTCCCTTAAACTCCCTATTAGGGAGTTTTAGAGAACCGTTTTCTCAGATCCGATACGGTACGATGGGACCTCCGGTATGAGCTGCGCATATGAGTCTCTTCTGCAGTAGCGCATGCTCAGTGCGTACTGGAGGGCCCATCGTACGGTATGGGATGTGCAAAAACGGTTCCCTAACACTGCCTAATAGGGAGTTTTAGCGAGTCGTTTTTCAAGCGCACGGTTCCGAAATCACGAACGGTACAGCTGTTCCGTTCCGTGAAACCGTACGCCA
The DNA here is from genome assembly GCF_016920785.2 of Ixodes scapularis. NCBI lineage: Eukaryota > Metazoa > Arthropoda > Arachnida > Ixodida > Ixodidae > Ixodes > Ixodes scapularis. The sequence goes on from NW_024609839.1 coordinate 32,575,096, forward strand.
AATTTGACATACTTTAGCGAATCGTGAAAGTGGCGCGACCGTGTAAACGATGATGATGATAGGGCTTAACGGTGGCGCCGTCTTCTAGTAAGCATGTGAAACATTCTGCAACGTGTAAATCCGTGGCGACGGTGGCGGACACCGTGGTGGCAGCTCTCTTTCCGGCGTACGACTGATGTAAACAAGACGGCCGATGTAACATTTGCGGGTCGGAATTTCAAGAGCTGCGAAGGTAGATAGAGTAAAAAGTGTCTGAACGACCGTAAAGGTATGTGGTGTGTCTCCGTCATCTTGAACTTGAACGATCGTTCACGTTGTGTGCCGTCGAACCATATCATTTCGTCTGCTCGCGGTCGGCACGGCAGCTAGTCTGCCCGCAGACCGCAAAAATGTACTAGCATGCGCAGTTTACAGCGTTCACGATCCCTTACCATGGTGTGCAGTCCTCGAAATGATTTGGTTCAACCTCTCAGATGAAGCAGACTAACAGGACGGCAAATCGCCTCCCGCTATCCTAAGCCTAACGCTCGGCTGGGTCGGCGAAGGCGGTCGCCGAACCGACCGCCATCTTTTTTTACCCGAGTCGTGAACGGTGCTGGCTGCGTTTCGGTGACGACTCCAGCGGCCGGAATGGGAGAAACGAACGAGAAGAACCTCCCGACTCCTCGAACGACTCGCGCGCGCATGCGCAGTGGCGTCGCGGATGCGTTCGAGGGCGAACCGTTCGTGTGGAAACGACCTGCTAAAACTCCCTATTATTTCTATCGAACCGGTCCGTACGCGCATCAGGAAAAGCTTGGGGAGAATGCAGGCCCATTTCGGCAATTTGATTGGCGCGCTTTTTAACAGACGTCACATTGCGTCGTCTACTGGGGGGATGTAGGAGAGTGTTGGGGGTAAAGTTCCTTAATATTTTGTCTTACAGCTTCGTATCAGTTACCGAGCTCGCGCTCTGTGACCGAACCAAAACATTTCTGGATCGAATCCTACAGTCGACTGAAACCTAAGCCCCCCCCCCCCCTCCCCCTTCCTCCTTTTCCTCTCATTACCCCGTAAACCAGGAGAGGTGATGTCCGTGAAAAAGCGACAATCAGAGTGTCAACATTAGCCTGGTGATTTACTCCAACCAGTTTTTTTTTTTTTTTAATAGGCGCCCGGTACGATCTTTTGCATACATCGGAGCATTAGTGCTGTGTATATACTGCGGTCGTCTCTTCCAGGTCATGGTGGCCTTCGTCCTGTCTCTGTTCTGGACGCTTCTCGACCTGGTCACGTGCCAGATCGCAGTGCACGAGTGAGTTCCGTCGAGTCGGGGACCGTGATTAGTGGCGAGCAGCTTGGGACATATATTTGAATGCGCCCACAGCTTCGAGAAGGATTCGTTCCACGCCCCGGATGCTTGCTACCGCCAAACGTCTCTCTGTTACAAAAATAGTACAGGTAGGGCTGGGCACTTCATCGATTAACCCACCGATTAATCAATTATTCTTTAATTGCGACAAACTTAACCGGTTAATCGGGCAAAATGTGAGAAACAGACGGAAGAGTAAAAATGCAACGCATTCACCACGCAGACGTAGACGAGTACACATGTATGAAGGCAAAGGTTAGGGTAAATTTTGACCTAAAGTAAATTGTAGAGGACAGATTTGTAACTCTACTAAAGATGGTTATGTTTCCCAGCTACTTCAACGCCGTGTGAGTGTCCGTTCAACGCAGCAGAGATTATCGTGGACAATAGAGGGCGTTCGCTAATACCGGAGAATATCAACGAACCTCTTCATCCCAATCGATCCAACACCGAACCTCTGCGGCTGAAGTAATAACTTAGGATTGTGGGTGTCTTTTGACCGTTCTGAACAACACATCATGGGTGATTTAAACTCCAAAGTTGTGATTGCACCGTTTATCATATTTGCCATACGAAAAAAAAAAAAACTTTTTTAATCGCATTATGCACGGGAATAAACAAAACCGATTAACCGATTAGTAATCGATTAGAGGATGGCGATTAATCGGGTTAAAACATTGAATCAACCCTCAGCCCTAATTATAAGTTACGCGCATGTCTGTAAAAAAAGAGAACAGCGTTCCTTGCGTCACAAAGGGCGGCGGAGAGATGCTCACAGGAGAAAAGCTCACCGCGGAGATAAGATCACTGGAAATAAGTTCACTGGAGGCTTACCGCAAAATCTTCGCATGTGGAGAAGATCTTACCTATGAATATGTGATACGAGCGTTCACTCAACTAGAATACGCTCATTCAGCATGTTGGATTGTGTATCTATACAACAAGCAGGTACGTAGCCCCGCTCAACCTCGCGCATCTGCGCACCCTACATCAAAGATACAAGCGAGGCGATGGCACCGGTGCTAGCCAAAGAAGGAATCAACGTGGCCTACAAGCCAATGTCCACGCTCGAACGGCTCATTCTCCGTCCAAAAAAATCCCTCGCCGAAAGAAAAGAAAATTGCGAGGACTCCTTAGGACTTCTTTTGAGTTGGGAATGCGAAAGCATGAATGTCGTTCTTCCGCTCCCTTAGTTCGTCTGCGGCGTACAGGCGTGGACGGCCACGTTTCGCTACTGCCGAGGTTGCGACCGACGGACGAGCGCGCGCTCTCGTGAAGTGGCCGCGCCGCGCTGAGCTCGGCCGTGCAACCTCTCCGGAGTTTGCCCGAGCGGGCTCTGCGGCCAAACACTCCCGCTTACCGGCGGCCGGGCTACAGCGTCGTTCGCTGCAATGTTGATCGCCTGATTGACGTACCTGTAGCGTTTGTTCCACTACTGCTCTAAAATGTTTAACCCAGTCTGAAAATATGGGAACAAATTGTTCACTTCAACATATATGGACATCCAGTTTATAACGGCCATTTTAAATAAAAATTGAACTCAAGGACAGCTTTCTCCGAGTCTGTAAAAAAACTGGTGAGTTTTTCTCCGAACCCGCGCAAAAGTGAGCGGGCCTTTTCTCCGGCGAGCCCTTCTCCGGTGAGCTTTTCTCCGGGATTCCGCCGCAAAAATAAACTAGAAATCTCCGAATTATCAGCTATGTAGGGTTAACGGTCGGGATAAGCTAAATGCCAACGTTTGAGGACTTGTCGTTATCTTAATCAAAAGAAGATGTCTCTTGGGATAGAATTTCCACTCAACAGATCCCGAAATTGAAGTTGGATACAGACTAAGCAAGTTTAGACTCTACGTGTTTAAAAAAAAAAAATTTCAGAGACTTACACCTGTGGCTACACCTTTTCAGCATCTTTATTTCAATTAACACATTCATTTATTATAAGGTAGGGAGCTGTTGCATAAAACACTCTTATTTTTAAGGGTGTAAAGAGGATGTAGAAAAGGCTGCTACGCTAAAGAAAGATTGCGTAATGAAAGTTCGTCTCCTCCTTGCAGATGGGTTGCGGAGGTTCAGTTACGGACTCTGGAGGTTCGGTTTCAGAGTGTTTTGGAAGATGTCGAAACTTTTTGGACAAAATTTCTTTCGTTTCGAAGATTCGGCAGTTTCGCAGCTATCTGGCCAACGTGGCGTTGTTCCTTTTTGTTTTGTGGACGTTGGGAGTTTTTCAAGACTCTAAAACTCTAAAAAGGTCAAACTCGCGAGCGGCATGCGGCTCTTCGCGTGTCAAAGTGCGGCTGGCGTCTCCCTCCACCCCCGCCCCTCCCCCCATTCCCCCGCCTCCCTCCCAGCCACACGATCACTTCCCCAAAAAAGGATTGGAACGCGTTTTAAATCGAAGGACAGGTTGAGGTTCGGTGGTCTTGTGCTACTGCTACATTACGTACAGTGCTTTTGACTCCGATAGATTGAAAGTAATTCGATTTTCGTTTATTGTTTTGATCGTTTATTGACATTTACGACCAACGGAGTTACAACCACTCCGTTAAGTCCTCAAGTGCCTACTCTCGTCCACATCCATCACGAATGACTACGAAAATAATAATAGATACTCTTATTTGGGAATTTATCAGTTAGAATGAATTTTAAAACAATTTATGAAGCTCTTAGCTTACTTTAGAGCGACTTTAGCATTCTTTTATATATATATAGAGAGAGATATATATATACTTGCGGACACAGCAATCACGTCCTCCCTTGTTCCTTTTTGTTCATACTCGTCACTTCTCATCACTGTGCTCTCCGTTCTTATTCCTTCGCTCTTGTTCTTGTTTTTGTGTTCTCCGTTATCTTTCGTTCGTGCTTTCGTTTTATAACTTAAGTTTATATTTCGGTGTTCTTTGTGTTTCGCTTGGAGGGCCATTATCTGGCCCTCCAAGCGATGGGCTTCACCATTTGCCGATGACATGGCAGCTCGGATGGCAGCCAAGGAGCTTTGCTGCTGCGCGTGCATACAGAAAAGAACAGCAACCTGAGTCTCTGGCAGTTCCTAAGGCTCCATTGTCGACGCTACCAGAATCGGTGTGGTAAGCAGAGCGGATCGAGCAGACGAGGAACCGGACCGAGAGCAAACTCACAAGCCTAAGAACAATGGAGAGCATTCGCGCAGGAACATCATCGTTGCCTTTAGAGCGGCTCGTATCAGCCAGTACTATGCAGAGTTGCTTCGATAGCAAAATCAACACGTGTAATCGCTAAACAAATCCATATAATCACAACCCATAATGTGGTCTACAGAAATAAATGGCAATACATCAGCAATTTTGTTTTATCGAACCATTTATTTTGCTCAATGGGTGACCATTGTCTCCAACAAATCGAAAGCTACAATTGCAATAAATATCTCCTAAATGGCATGCGAGATGTTCTCCGACACGTCTGACGCCCGTAAGCGTCAATGACCGTTAGGAATCTCGAAGGCCTTTGGCCTAAACGGCATTTGAGTTCACCGTCTGAGAGGCGTATAAGCTGTACTTACTCGCCTCTGTGCTTCGGGACTTTTCTTTTGTTCATCATGTTATTTAATTTCCTCCAGGCTTAGAGTAACACCGCCAAACTTGACGAGCTTACCTGCGTTATTGCTTTTATGAAATGCCTCTGTGTGTCAGGACAATATATCCTATTAAAAACCCCATCAAGCAACATTAGCGGTCGCCATTCCTTGAGCACAAAGCGTCTGATTGGATCCGAGTTCGCGCCGAACGCGGACGCTGCCTTCGTGTCCAATACACGTCCAGGGCACCTGATCAAAAAAAGGCGGTCTCAAATAATTGGCGCAGCAGCTGCTGTATGGCACGCACTTCTGAAGAGGGTCCCTATTCGCGTCTCCAGCTCGCCGCTCGCCCTCCCGCGGCGGAAACGGGAAGCGCTCTAGTGAGGGTCCCCCGATTCTCCTGCTCAGCGGGCACGGCGGAACTGCGCGCGATCATGGCTCGCGAAATGTCGTTTCCGAAAGCAAACTACACTATTCACTGTCCCAACGTGGTGCTGCAGCCCGTATGAGATTGTACCTTATTAGAGAGTTTGAGTATAGCGTATAGAAGCAAACGCAAGCACTGTGCGTTTGCGTTAGGGTGGCCTGCTCCACGTCGCGCGTGCGCATCATTGCCATGCTCCAATCCAAGACCGCAATTCTGGCCTCCGCGCACGCGCAGTGTGGAACATGCAAAGCTAACGCACACACACAGCGCTTGCGTTTGCTCGTATTTGCAATACTAAAACTTACTACTGTTTCACCGTTTTCCAACACCAACGAAACGTGCTGCAGTGAGCGGACGCGCAGGCAGGTCGGTGTTCCTTCAAACTGGAAAGGCTGAGGATGGCAAAACGACGGCGAGCAAATACGAAACGATATGAATGTTAAAAAGGTATTAATTAGAAAAATAATCTTTTTTTTTTTTTTTTTTTTTTTTTTTTTTTTGGAGGGGGGGTTTGGTCTGGAAGAATATTGGTGGCGACTTTGGAAGTTTTGCCGATTGTCAAAAGTCGCTACTTTTTGATAGAATCCTCAATTAATCTAATTTTACACGAATTTCTCAGATTAGCTAGGATGTCGTCATTGATTTCAGAATTTATTTATTTTTTCACTTAGTAATTAAAAATGCTGCAATTGGCACCAGTGATGATAATTAGCACACTTCAGATTGTCATACTTGTTAGCGCGTTTGAAATTAGATCATAAACAACTAATTATTTTGGAGCTTGAAATTTACGTATTAAAATATCTTAATATTAATATTTATAACATTATTAATAAAAATCGCGGCAATATATGCCCCTAATTAACCGTACAATCACAGAAATGCGCCATTTAACAATGATCGTCTTTTCTGAAAGGTGTCATTTTGTTTTCTTATTAGCACATGAAGACCTCTGGCATCGTTACCAAGATAGACAAACAGTCAAACACTGGATGCAATATAAACTGATATGCGTCACACGTTGCTTTAAAAAGACGCGCACTTCAGCTGCCCGACTCGGTTTTGTCTTTGAATTTTCCTAGTGAGAACAGCGTTTCTTAATATTAATTCATACGTTTTGTGAACATATCGTATAAATTGGATTTATTCTGTTATTCTTGTGCTGTGAAAGATATTAAAGCAATGAATCTTCTAAATACCCGAAAAGCCATTGAAAGGAGCGCAGTTCATTGGTTTATATGACAATTATGTGAGCGAGAAAGGCAGCAAGAATGCAAAAATATCAGCACTGAATTTTCTAACTACAGCATTCTATGTTACCTCTAAGGTGTATGAAAGACCCTGTCTTCAAAGGGGAGAAGGTTTCGCGAACAACCTCTTTAACTAAATAATTACGGTGTGAGACACAATTTGAGTTATGAAAGAATCTGAAATTAAGACCGATACCGAGAAATTAAATCCAAAATAAAGGTTAGTTTCGGTTTCGCTCCAGAATTAAAACGTACCTCCTGGCCTAAATATTACGCTACATACCGTTTTTATTGTCAGGATAAAGAGGTGACCTGCGCTCATAACACCCTAGCTCCCTAGTATTACCAGAAATAATTTGTGTCACTCAGTGAAGCCAGAACACTAGACAGGCTCAGCAGCGGCACGCATCTCCGACCCTCACTAAACCGGCCATTTTGGAAAACGAGTGGCGCCACCTATAGTGAATTGGAGTCGCGAATACGGAGCGCAAGTTCGTGTGCTTCTTGCAGAGGGGTTACGACGATGTCCGAACGCCGAGCTCTTATTGGCTGACTGAGAAATAAAAGTAGTGGATAGATATCAACGAATCTAGCATAGGGGGTCTACCAACTGTCCTTTCCATCAAAGCCAATCAGAGCTCGGCGTCGTTCTGACGTCACCGCAACTCCTCCCCAAGAAGCAGACGAATTGCTCTCCATCTCCAAGTATCGGACCTCGGTCGTCTTAGAATAGCAACGGTTGAAGCGTGGTCGGGGCGCGCGCGCGCGCACGCACGCACGCACGCACGCACACACACACACACACACACACACACACACACACACACACACACACACACACACACACACACACACACACACACACACACACACACACACACACACACACACACACACACACACACACACACACACACACACACACACACACACACACACACACACACACACACACACACACACACACACACACACACACACACACACACACACACACACACACACACACACACACACACACACACACACACACACACACACACACACACACACACACACACACACACACACACACACACACACACACACACACACACACACACACACACACACACACACACACACACACACACACACACACACACACACACACACACACACACACACACACACACACACACACACACACACACACACACACACACACACATGCAAACATGCACACATGATGCACACACACGCATACACACAATGTTACAAATGTAGCGTACATACTGAAACGCTGCAAAAGTGAGAGCTACCATGAGAAGACGTATGTTCTTTGTTGCAGATCATTCCCGATGGGTGACTACATGAAGGGTAAAAGAGCTCGGCTCGATGGCGTCACTATATCGGAATATGACATTCCAAATGTCCCCGATATCTCGGACAGAAGAAGCTATCCCAAAGGTTCGATCTTCTCTAGAATTTTTTCCTCTGGTCGCTGTAGAATCACTCGAAAAAAAAAATCAAATAAAAAATAGCGCACGATTTTAATTAGCGGCTGACTGACTTAACCACTGGCTTCCACGGGTTTATTCGTTTGATGCAAAACAGGAGCTAATGGGGCCATGAAACGTTCCTTTCGGATGCTTTGTGTATATGCACAATGTATGTATATACACAATGGCTTGTACTTGACGTCATCACATTGTGCTAAACGCTTCTACTTGTTCTTGCTAAAAAAATCAATGGCGTAAAATGCAGGCTTTACTGGACACGCGCTTAGCAGCAAGGTTACCAGAATCCCCGCCGATGTGACGTCAGTGCAAGACATGTATAGGCGGTATTCACTGGACGCCGTATTTTAGTGCGCTGTTCAGAGCGCATGCTAAGAATGAGCTCACATCATTAGGCTGCTAAGACCGGCGATATCGATGGCGTGGAATGCACGTTGCGAATGAGCTGTGGAAGCTCGTCGTCTGCACGCGCTCAGCAGCCGCGCACACAGCTATGGCCGCCAGTGAATACTTCCTGTACACCAACACAAAGCAGATGTGAGCGTGCGCAGCGCCGACAGCAGCGCCGTGCCCTGGTGATAGCGGATCTATTTATGCTTCCAAGTACGGCTTCAGGGCGCAACCATCTTGCTTAGTTGGGATGCGCTTGGGCGCAGCCATAATCCGATAACGACACCTTAGCAAGGCTTCGTAGTCGGATTATGACGCGTCCAAATGCACCCCAACCGAGCAAGATGGCGGCGCCCAGAAACCGGACTTGCAAACGTGTATAGGGGAAAAAAGTGTGACGACACTCAGAGCGTACCTGACGAGTTATCATTCTGGATGACATGGGGATAGAGGTGGGAAGTAACTCACTAGAGCAGGGATAACGTGAAAGTAAAAGACGTGAACTCTGTAACGTCTCTCTCCAAGCAGCCATTTCCCGACCGTTGCCGTCAACCTCGACGTACGCTTCCACGACGACGTTAAGCTGGGCAGACGGCAGGGAGGTGGACGAAGTTCCCGGAGGAATTCCGGGTGTCGGTTCCGGACCCCGGCTCGCGTTCGGTTCGGCCTGCAGCGCGGACAGAGAGTGCGACATGGCCCTGGGACTCAGATGCCTCGGGTAACTCACTCGAAAAACCGTCGGTATGAAAAGAGTTCGTTGCCAAGACACGTGCGAGGCGTAGCTTTGCACAAGGCATTTTTGCTCTTGCTGTATGCCAAATTTCAAATGATGAGCAAAAGTTTTAGGTGTAATTTTCTCCAAAACATTTATTTGTACTAGAGTAAAGGAATTGGCTGTGGGCTTTCGCGTAACGCTAATTCACGTACTGCCAAAATTTATCAGGATCGCGGCTGTTTCCTGATGTGCCTGACGATCGCGATTTAAAATTGGCTCACATTTTTTCCAGTAGCGTTTGAATTCAATTGCCGGCTTTGGGAGGCCATGTTTCTTCAACTTTCGATGCAGAAAAAGGTTTATTCTTAAAACAAATGTTCTTAACTCAGAAGAAAGCCAATAAGGAAAATTATTGGCTTTCTTCTGAGCGGAAACCTGAATTATATTAGTGAATTCAAAAAAATAATAATCATCATAATAATAATAACAATAATAAAGCATTTTGATTAGGTGTCAAGGAACAGCCATTCGGTTTTGGTGCTGGCACACCAGACATTCAACCATTTAAAAACAAGGGCCACAGTCACATTACAAGATAAAACATGAAAATTATAACTGGGCAAAAACACAAAAACATCCGAATCAGCAACACATAAAATTAGAAGATAAATATTTACCTGAAGTTGATACGTTGGTGCGCCGTGAAGTTTAATGTCCGTTGTCTGGAGAGTAAACCACGCAGACAGAAGAAAAACGTAAGTGTTAACCGACAAAGTCTCTTGCAAATATTAGTGACCATCTAGCCCTCATGTCATTTGTCATCATATTAGGGTAGTTCAAAAGTAATAGTAAGATGTCGGCTGCCTGAGCTTCACAAGTAAATCAAAGTGCAATAATAATAATAAATAAATCTTTATTGGTTGCCCAGGAACAAACATATGGTCTTGATTCTGGCACACCGAAACCTCCAAACAATCTCGAAAAACAGGAGCATACAAGTATTGTACACGGGTTAAAACCAGCAAAACATAAAAACATCCCAACTAGATGGAATAAGCAATGCATTTCATTACACAAAAACTAAGCAGAAAAATTTATGCGCGTTGGCATTTTACGGTACTTGAACTGTGACAATCGCACGTTGGCTGTGGAAGCCACAGAGAGAAAGGCGACATAAAGAAAACGCTATGAGCAGTGAAAGGCATTTTATGCTTGAGAATAGAATAACTTCTCAGGCCGGGCTTAACTCGAACAAATTTTCTAGGGAGTTACGAAAAGTCGGAGAGTTCGATTAAAAAATGTCAAGGTTCTCTGCGTACTCGTTGTAGCTTTCCAAGAACCTAGCTATTGGGCTTATTATCTAGATACAGAAAAGCGTGATTTGAGCGTTTTAGCCACTCTAGGAACCCTAACACGCGTAGTTCGGATAAAAGACACGAAGAATAAACGAATCTATGAAGGGTCTAAACAAAAAAAAAAAAAAAAAAAATCCGGCTTTCCTCGGCAGAGCTTTGTAATTGAAAGACTGCTCATCACTTGTCAAGAAGTGATGCTTAAAGATTGAAATGAATTGTTTTTTTTTTTACATTTTTAATTCTCAGCAAATTACTTTTACCGACACCATCCCGCACTACCGATGCGCATTCTAGCTGAGAACGGCTCAGTGAACAGTAAAGCGTAATAAAAGTACAAGCATTGGCGAATTCCCTTATCAAGCGACTCACAACTCCCAAAGCTCGTGACAATTCACTAACTGTTCTTCGCACATGAGCATCAAAACGCAGGCTTGAATCGAAGACAACACCGAGACCTCTTATCTCAGTTGCACGAGACAATAAATCGCCGCGAATACGATAGCTGATAACGATATAATCCCTGGAGAAGGGCAACGAGGGGACAAATGACAGACACGTCCTTCGTCCCCCTTCTATGGGTATTATTATCGTTAGTCTTGTACAGCTTGCTTGCACTTTAGCATTAATTGCATTATCATCATAACGTTAAAATGCAGGCCGTTCACCCTTGTTAATGTTGGACTGGTGGCGCCTGTTAAAACCTGTTTGCTCTACTGGCGTTTAACTCCTTGTTAGCGCAGTTGGTAGAGCGCTCTACTGTAAATGGAGTGGTCCCTGGTTCGATAGCAGGGGAAGGCGGTCTTTTTCAGTCGCGCACCAGTCACCTATTTGTGTTTGGAGTTTTGTGTTTGTCCTTTGCCCCCCTTGTTCCCCTTCTCCGTGGATTATTATAGTTATTCTTGTCCAGCTCGCTTGCACCTTTGCATTATCACGATAAGGGGAACTTATTTTTTGTGCTTTTTGTTAAAACGTCATTGCTTTTGTTTTCGAACGAATAAGACTGAGCTTATATTTTTTTACACCAAAGGTTGAATGTGTTTGCGTCGGTCTGCAGCGTCAATAGTTAGAATTTCTCGGGAGATTTTAATATCCCCGACATACTGGAGAGATAAAGAGATGTGAGATAGCAAGAGGGATGGCATCGTTCAAAAATGAAAGCCGTTTACAACTCCCTGTAACGCCGAATTAGAGCGCAGCTCTTGAGGAGGAGGAGGGAAGGGTACTGGGGGGTGGGTCAAGTGACCACGGGGGGCGGGGGCTCACGTGACTTTGGGGGTCACGTGACCTTGTGGGAGTCACGTGACCTTGTGGGAGTCACGTGACCTTGGGGCGTCACGTGACGTCGGGGGGGTCACGTGACCTGGGGCCACGTGACGATACCGATGACGTCATCAGTAGCGTCACTGATGACGCCATCAGTGATGATGATGACGATGCGGATGCCGGTGACGTCATCAGTGACGCCACTGATGACGTCATCAGTGATGATGACGATGACGATGCGGATGCCGGTGACGTCATCAGTGACGTCACTGATGACGTCATCAGTGGCTATGACGTCAACGGGGGGTCACGTGACCTCGGGGGGTATCCCCAGGTCACGTGACCGCAGGGGTGGTCACTTCACCTGGGTAACCATCGCCACCCTCGTGAGGCTAACCCTAGTAACCCTTGTGAGGGCAACTCTCGTGACTCTCGTGAGGGTAACTCTCGTGACCCTCGTCAGGGTAACTCTCGTGACCCTCGTGAGGGTAACTCTCATAACCCTCGTGACCCTCGTGAGGGTAACCCTTGTGAAGGTTACCCTCACGAGGGTTACTAACCCTCGTAACCCTCGTGAGGGTTACGAGGGTAAGTAACCCTCGTGAGGGTAACTCTCATAACCCTCGTGACCCTCGTGAGGGTTACAAGGGAAAGTAACCCTCGGGAGGGTAGCCCTCGTGAAGGTAACCCTTTTGAGGGTAACTAACCCTCGTAACCCTCGTGAGGGTTACGAGGGTAAGTAACCCTCGTGGCCCTCGTGATCCTCGTGAGGGTAACCCTCATGAGATTAACCCTCGTAACCCTCGTAACCCTCACGAGGGTAACGAGGGTTGCGGTTACGCCGACGCCGACGCCGACGGCGACGGCGACGCCGACGCCGCTCAAGCCGGGAACGGGCCCCTAAGAGCTGCGCTCTAAAATATAGGACATAGGATTGGCCTAAAAAATGTCCATGAGCCACACCAGAATTTCTTTTGTAGCTGTTGTGGAAGTCATATGATTAACTCGGACAAAACTCTTCCTATGCAGCACATAACGTTCGAGCCATTCAAGCATTTCTACTGCAACATCATAGTATGAAAAAAAACTTTGGATAGCAGGATTTCGTGATCAACTAGGTCAAACTTCTTGCTCAAATCAAAATTAACTACAACGACTTGGCCCTGTTTACACACAACACCTGAAGCAGTTGAAGTAAAAGTAACCAAATTAGTTGTCGACCTGCCTTGAACAAATCCATGCTGGTTGGGAATTAACAAATTATTTTATTGAGAACAATAAAACTTTATGAACAACCATTTTAAAAAAGCTTAGCGACTAAGAGGGGAAGTTAGGTATATATTTGGATGCATTTTCCCTTTTCCCCTGACTTTTGGACAGGAACAATCACAGCGAGCTTCCACGTGTCTGAAAGTTTACGATAATTTAATGAGTTGTTAAATATATCACACAGCGCGGGGCTGCATAAATCATAAGTTTTAATGAAAGCTGAAGGTATTTTCTTGTGACCAGCCGCTGAGTTCGGTTTTATATTTTTAATACACGTTTTGACCACCTACTCCTTGATTGCAATTGGGTGGAGAATGTTGTCAAGCCCAGCCGAATGAGAGTCATCAGAGTATGCACCTATCTGATCTCTCTGTGTTGTAAATTGACATGAAGTGATCGGTGAAATTTTCCGCAGTGTTTTCTGCAGTGATATCATCTAGAACAATTGTATTTGGTCTGTCTGCCTTTGCTGTACGCGAGCCAACGTACTGCCAGACATCTTTGGAATTATGATGTAACTCTAAATCTACCGCTTCCCAGTGTGCCTGGCGATCCCAATTGATTAATTTTTACAATCTTTTTTGCACTGTGTAAGTTTAATTTCGCGCTTAAAGACCGACGACCAGTTCGCACTTTCCACTTTTACCCCGCTTCCTTCTCTCCCCTTCTACCTTGTCCACCGTTGCCTGTTTCCTCCTCCCCCAAGGTGAGGGGGATCTTCTGTCTTGCAGAGTCTTCTGTCTGGTCGTTCGCCTTTAAGGTAAGACAGTACCCCAAAAAAGGTCGATTTAGAAAAACGTCATATTTACGTCCGCCAGTACCTGGAGAAGATTCTTATTTTTATAAATTATTTGCCGTCCATGAATGCTAAAAAAAGGTAGAGGTTGGAGTTATCTGAACGTATTTTCTGCGTTTTCTTTTTTGCATACATTTCACTTTAGGAAAACTATTGTCTGGTAAAGGGACAAAAAGAAAAAATCACTCATTGTTTTTTCCTAACTGGCAGTTAATAAGCAATGCAGCTGTGGCATTGTTTTTAGAGCGCAGCTCCTAGGGGCCCGTTGCCGGCTTGAGCGGCGTCGGCGTCGGCGTAACCAAGGTCACCTCAAGGTCATCCAAAGGTCACGTGACCCCCAAGGTCACCCCAAGGTCACGTGACCCCCAGAGGTCACGTGACCCCTCCCCCAGGGTCACACGACCCCCAAGGTCACGTGACACCCAAAGTCACGTGACCCCCAAGGTCACGTGACACCCAAAGTCACGTGACCCTCAAGGTCACGTGACACCCAAAGTCACGTGACCCCCGAGGTCGCGTGACCCCCCCCGTCACGTGACACCCCCCACGAGGTCACGTGACCACCCCCCAGGGTCACGTGACCTCCCCGCCGAGGTCACGTGACCACCCCCCAGGGTCACGTGACCTCCCCGCCGAAGTCACGTGACCTCCCCGATTGCGTCATCGTCACTGATGACGTCACCGACATCCGCATCGCCATCATCACTGATGACGTCATCAGTGACGTCACTGATGCCCTCACTGGCATCCGCATCGTCATCGTCATCATCACTGATGACGTCATCAGTGACGTCACTGATGACGTCACCGGCATCCGCATTCTCATCTTCATCATCACGGATGACGTCATCAGTGACGTCACTGATGACGTCACCGACATCCGCATCGTCATCGTCATCACCGCTGATGGCGTCATCGAAGTCCGCATCGTCATCGTCACTGATGATGTTATCAATGACATCACTGATGACATCACCGGCATCGTCACGTGACCCCCCAAGGTCACGGGACCCCCCAAGGTCACTTCACCCCCGCCCCTCCAGTACCCTGCCCTCCTCCTCCTCAAGAGCTGCGCTCTAACTCGGTGTTACAGGGAGTTGTAAACGGATTTCACTTTTAGAGCGCAGCTCTTAGGGGCACGTTTCCAGCCTGAGCGGCGTCGGCGTCGGCGTCGGCGTAGCCGCGCCCCTCCCCCTCCTCCTCCCCCTCCTCCTCCCCTCATTATCTAGTATGGTCCGAGGGGGTCACGTGACCTCGGAGGAGGGGGTCACATGACCCGTTTCCAGCCTGTGCGGCGTCGGCGTAACCGCGCCCCTCCCCCTCCTCCTCCCTTCCCTCCTTTTCCTCCTCCTCTCCCTCCTTCTCCTCCTCCTCTCCTTATTGTCTAGTATGGTCCGGGGGGGGTCACGTGACCTCGGGGGGAGGGGGTTACGACCTTGGCGGCGAGGAGGAGGAGGGGGAGGAGGAGGGGGATTCGGAGGCGAGGGGAGGGGAGCTTGAAGGACGAGGAGGCGGTGAAGGAGAGGGAGGGGGTGGAGGAGGAGGAGGGGAGGAGGACTAGCAGGCATGATCACGAGGGAGGAGGAGGAATATACCCTCCCCTCAGTACCCTTCCCTCCTCCTCCTCAAGAGCTGCGCTCCAATTCGGCGTTACAGGAAGTTGTAAACGGCTTTAATTTTAGAGTGCAGCTCTTAGGGGCCCGTTCCCGGCTTGAGCGGCGTCGCCGTCGGCGTCGGCGTCGGCGTCGGCGTCGGCGTAACCGCAACCCTCGTAACCCTCGTGAGGGTTACGAGGGTTACTTACCCTCGTAACCCTCACGAGGGTTACGAGGGTTTTTACCCTCAGAAGGGTTACCTTCACAAGGGTTACCCTCACGAGGGTTACTTACCCTTGTAACCCTCACGAGGGTTACGAGGGTTAGTAACCCTCGTGAGGGTAACCCTTGTGAAGGTAACCCTTTTGAGGGTTACGAGGGTTAGTAACCCTCGTGAGGGTAACCTTCGCGAGGGTTACCCCGTAACCCTCGTGAGGGTTACGAGGGTTACTTACCCTCGTAACCCTCACGAGGGTTACGAGGGTTTTTACTCTCAGAAGGGTTACCTTCACAAGGGTTACCCTCACGAGGGTTACTTACCCTTGTAACCCTCACGAGGGTTACGAGGGTTAGTAACCCTCGTGAGGGTAACCCTCGTGAAGGTAACCCTTTTGAGGGTTACGAGGGTTAGTAACCCTCGTGAGGGTAACCCTCGTGAAGGTTACCCTCACGAGGGTCACGAGGGTTATGAGAGTTACCCTCACGAGGGTTACTTACCCTCGTAACCCTCACGCGGGTTACGAGGGTTAGTAACCCTCGTGAGGGTAACCTTCACGAGGGTTACCCTCACGAGGGTCACGAGGGTTATGAGAGTTAACCTCACGAGGGTCACGAGAGTTACCCTCACGAGGGTCATGAGAGTTACCCTCACGAGGGTCACGAGAGTTGCCCTCACAAGGGTTACTAGGGTTACCCTCACGAGGGTCACGATGGTTACCCAGGTCAAGTGACCCCCCTGGGGTCACGTGACCTGGGGATACCCCCCGAGGTCACGTGACCCCCCGTTGACGTCATAGCCACTGATGACGTCATCAGTGACGTCACTGATGACGTCACCGGCATCAGCATCGTCATCGTCACTGATGACGTCACCGGCATCCGCATCGTCATCATCATCACTGATGGCGTCATCAGTGACGCTACTGATGACGTCATCGGTATCGTCACGTGACCCCCCCGACGTCACGTGACGCCCCAAGGTCACGTGACTCCCACAAGGTCACGTGACCCCCAAGGTCACGTGACCCCCCCGCCCCCCGAGGTCACTTGACCCCCCCCCCCAGTACCCTTCCCTCCTCCTCCTCAAGAGCTGCGCTCTAATTCGGCGTTACAGGGAGTTGTAAACGGCTTTCATTTTTTTTGTTTGTTTTTTACTTTGTGGAGGTCTTTTATGAAATATTTCAAGATTTCGTCGACGAAGTAAAAGATAAACAATTTATTCCATATTTTTACCGTAATGTTAGCATAAAATAAATTAGTTTTTTGGAAAATTTGTTTTCATAGTTGCACTATGGACGCATTCTGGTGCGTATCTAGTGAAAAAAAAAAGTTGGATGTTACATTAATTTTCTAACGATAGTTTTGCGAAACAAAGTCAGTGTTCCTGATAAAGATGACTATATCTTTTTTTTTCAATTCAAATACGCAAATGAAACTTTGTACTACATTCTGCCTCACACCTGCCAGTATATGCTGTAAGTTTCATTCATATTGAGCGAAGGGTTCAAAAGTTCACACGGTGTTCAATTCTTAAAGAGGCCAGTTTTCTTTAAATTTCTGTGCAAAAAGACTGTCCTCCCAAAGTACGTCAATTTAACCCTGCGGCTTGCGTCTAATCTGCTTTGACAAAACTCTGGTGCGAACATAAATCGTTAGAGAAAATTCGCTTCCGCCAATAATTGGGAACGTTATATCCTGTGCGGGATTATATTTATCTTGCGGTACTATTGAAATTGCACTTGGAGTTACGCTTAAATCATCCAAGTTAGAAAAGCCCAAATCGTGAGCGTTCCTCTGGTGATTGTCATTCTCGTTGTGCTGTGTTAAACATATGAAATCAGTGGAGTTAGCTAGCAAACGGCACTTCCGCGAGACATCGAATTTGTTCGCTGAAATGTTGAAATTTGTCCGGTTGATCCCCGGAGTGTTCAAATCTCTCAGTATTAAACATTTATGAGCGTCAAGCTCGTTGACAGTATCTCCCACATATCTAACTAAGGCAGTTGCTAAATTTGTCCGGAGTCACTTTCGGAAACGAGTAGAAAACACCAATAAAAATGCCTCCGTTTCGATTGCGGCAAATCTCCCCCCATAAAGACTCGGGGCACTTCCCTAAATCTAAACGTTCAGTCGCGACAAGGCGTTTGTCGAGGGCAACTAGGACGCCACCGCCTATTTTCCCCTCTCCATACCTTTCACGATCGCGACGATGTATATCAAAATTGGGAGGAATGTCATTAGGAGACGCGATGCCTGAACACAGCCAGACAGTAGAAAAGTCTGGTAAGCTAGCATTTGAAAACAAATTATCTGCCTTTGTTCCAGGCCTGGAAAATTCTGATAATAAGCACACTCATGTCTCATTAATCCGTTAATACAGATTCCCCGCTATATAGACAACATGTTTGGGGACCAACCGCATAAATACATGCATTTTTGCCGATTATGGACAACTCACATTATGGATGCTTTCTGGGGGGAAGGGAGGTGTCCATATTAACGAGACATCACAGCACCTAGATTACTCAATGTTTCTTAAGGTTATAACCGCCTCGAAGAACAACCCCAACAACAACAACAACAACGACGACAACAACCACAAAAACAACAATATTAATAACAATAATATTAATAATAATAACCGTCGTCATCATCGTTACCATCATTTTCATCACCTTATCTCGAATGGACGCAGGTCCGGGCTGTCTTCGGCGCGGTGTGCCTGTGGCCATGCCACACCCGTCTTCGTCCAAGAGAAAGACTGCGCCAGGTGTGTCCGAGGTACGCAGAAAGCCCGCGGAAGCGCAGTCTCTGCCGTGATTCTGAGTAACGCTGTTTAATGCACTATAAAACAAATTGCTTCATTTCGCTAAGAACAGCTGATTGAAAACAGAACAAAAAAACTCGATTCGCGTTTTTTTTTGTCACTGTCAGCAATAAAGGATGGTTCACACGGAAACACAGCGACGGCGCAGGCGAACAGGTGTAAGTTTCCCGTTTTGTTAAAACACCTGAGACTGAGTGAGACACTTCGAGAACAACCAAGATATAAGAGACAGGGAAAGAAGTCAATCAGACGACCTCTGACTGACTTTGATTGTTTCGAAACTTCTCACCCAGTCTCAGGTGTTTTAGCAAGACGGTTCACACACTTGCGTTTGCTTACGATCGAGTACTTCTGATCTCTCACGACGAGAGAACGTAGTGGCATGCTGGTGCCATCGTAAGGTGGCCCTGGAACTGCATCTCACAAGAGCGCAGGTTT
Source organism: Ixodes scapularis (assembly GCF_016920785.2). Lineage (NCBI taxonomy): Eukaryota > Metazoa > Arthropoda > Arachnida > Ixodida > Ixodidae > Ixodes > Ixodes scapularis. The sequence continues at coordinate 32,594,039 of NW_024609839.1, forward strand.
TACAGTCTTTGCGAGGTCAAGTGTACGTACTGTCATGACCAGTTATAACGAAGTCGGTTATAACGACATAGCGGCTACAGCGAAGCGATCACGATTTCACATTCCCCTTTGCACTTCGTTATAACCGAAGTCGGTTATAACGAAATAGCGGCTACAGCGAAGCGATCACCATTTCCCATTCCCTTTAGCACTTCGTTATAACCGATGTCGGTTATAACGACATAGCGGCCACAGCGAAGCGATCACGATTTCACATTCCCCTTTGCACTTCGTTATAACCGAAGTCGGTTATAACGAAATAGCGAATATAGCGAAGTGACTTCCGATTCCCGTTGACTTTATTATAACCGATCTCGACACCACTACCTTTGAGCAACGGTCCTTTACTTGGAGGTAGGAAGCTTCTGGCGACACGACGCCACCAGAGGTGAAGCCGAGGGAGACTTCTGATTTGGAGGGACGCGTTCCCGACGATGATCAAACTTAAAAGACCCTATTGGACGAAAGGCAGAGCTGATTTGGCGCCAACGGCTCTTTTGGTCACCCCGTTTCCACCGATCGCGACCTCTAGTTCCGGCTTCACTTGGGACTTTTCATTTGGCTGGCTCGAGTCGGTATGTCGCCTCATTTTCTTCCTACCTCCATGCCGTTTTAAAACATTGTCAATATATTTTTAAGATAAAAAAGACCGGAATAATGCGCAAAAAAATGTTTTAGAAATACGGAACTGCCAAGCGTTAAACAACTACCCCATAGATGTCTCCAGTGCCTCCTCTCGTCTTGAGTGCCTTCATACAAACACGCGTTTCTGCTTGGACATCTGAGCCAATTTCCGCCCCATCGTTTTTTTTTTTTTTGTTTTTCTTTAATGTCTTTTGAAGTGTGCGCAAAGTGGTGCCACTCAGCTCGAGCGCGTAGCCTTGGCCAATGCTTAGACGCGAGTTTACCGCAGAAGTCGCGCACCGAGTGTGCCAGCGCGCTGGCCCACTCGGTGCAACAAAGGATACCTTCACTCCGAGACATTTGTTAGAGTGAGGAAATTAAAATAATGTTGTTGTTGTTAAGACGTTTATTGATCCAAGAGATTGCATTAAATATAAATATGGTCCTCGATCGGTACCGCCTGGGTGTAGGCACAGTCGATATTAACACCAATTTGATAAAAATTAATTAAACCCTTGGATCAAGTGGGAATTTCCCCTAAAATCCAATTGGGAACTGTACTTAGAAAAAACTGGGCCACACCAAGAAACTGCCCAGGAAGGACGGACAGGGAGAAAGGACCCCGAAAAGCCCGACATCAGCCTGACATCAGCCCAACCCCGCGAAGGAGCACAAAAAAGCGACACCAGTGGGTCGACGATGGGCAAAGGGCAACAAGTACTCCCAACAACCACCGCCGTAATGATTTTTGCTTTTCCCCTTTTCCCAAGGAGGAACCCCGATGAAGGGGTCTCCCCCTCAGTAGAGGGGGCCACTCTGAGACGAACAGATTTGTAGCCACCCTACTCTCGTCATAAGAGATCACAAGAGATTGTTCTCGGGACTCAGGATTATCATCATCCTCATACCGCCGCTAGGCAACTCTGGCCTCAAGAACTTCTGGAACCCCTGAGGAACCCCTTGACATTCTAATAGACCATGTAGGAAAATACAAATATCTGTGAGTCTGGCTAAATGAGGGAAGGAAATATCTAGAACACGAGGAGAATATAATTAGAAAAGGTTAAAGAAATTGATGTATTATCAAGCTCAACACACTATGGAACTATAATAAATATAAAGTGATCAGAGGTATATGGAAAGGAGTGAGGGTACCAGGACTGTCTTTTGGCAATGGGGCACTGTGCATAAAATCAGAGGTTCAATCAGGATTAGAAATTCGGCCAAGAAACGTATGCAGATTTGCACTGGGAGCACATGAAAAGACACCAAATGAGGGTGCATAGCGGGACATGCGCTGGTCGTCTGTTGAGAGCAGACAGGCAATTAGTAAGCTGAAATCCGAGCAAAGGTTAACCGAAATGGATGATATGCGGTGTGCACGGAAGGTATTGAAGTATTTTTAGATGAAAAGCTTAAACACAAAACGGACAAGCCGAACCCGAGAGCTTATATTTAAATACGTACACACTAGCGATGGGGCTGAGCAGACTACTTCAGTGAAAAAGGGAGTGAAAGAGGCAGAAAGAAGAATGTGGGAAGTAAGAATGCGGAAAAAAATCAGTTCTAACAATGTACAGGTCACAAAAACACGACATAAGAGAAGAAAATATGTTTGACAATTCACTGGGAAGTTCTTTACTGTTTGAGGCGAGAACGGGAGTTCTGAGGACGAGGACGTATAGGGCTAAATTTTAGGAGACAGACACATTATGTGTTGACTGCCATAATGAGAGCGAGACACTATAGCACTTGGATTCAAAGTGCACGGAACTTCGCCCTGCCCTCCCTGAAGTGGTAACAGATTCGGCCGGGGCCCTGGGTTTTGGTGGCGACGATGGGAAGGACGGAAGTGAAAATAATTAGAGTAAAAAAGAGGCGATTAGAAGAATGGTGAAAATTATCTAGAGAAAATTGAATGATGCACACAACTAACTAGCACAGTTAGGAAAACGCGGGACAGAGGAAAACTGGGACTGCCTCCCGCGTGGCTCTGACCCAACGTTTCAACCCTGTTCCCAGTGAGTCCGATGCTGGGGTAACCCCAATAAGGTTTGACCAGGGAAAATTCGCGACTCCCTCGCCCGGGGGAAGAGGCGGGGGGTAATGTTTTTCGTTTTTTGCCTGATCCCTCAATGGTCGTCCTAGGGATATCCCACACTACCGGTGATACGGGGAGAAAGTTGGCTTAGAAGGGCGGGAGGAACTATGTGTATGTCTTTTTAGACTTAGGCTAGGTGGCGCAAACTGCCGACCGTTACTAAGGGTATCTCCAATATCATCCATCCACCCATCCATCCATCCGCAGCCAAGGCCATATACGAGTCGTGCGCGGCCGACACCGAGTGCAACTTCGGAAATCCCAACATGCGGTGCGTCGACTTCCTCTGCTACTGCCCGCTGCCCTTCGTGCTGACGGACGCGCAGCGCTGTCTCCCGCGTGAGTACGACGGATGGGACATCTAAGCTCTTTTTCACTGCGTATTCCATACAAAGGTGCATAGTATGTGTGCGCGTATGCATAGGCGTAGACAACTGGAGGGCATCGGGGCTCGTGCCCCCCCTGGTGACATCCGATGGAAACAGAGCCCCCACCGGGCCATGATCCTTACCGAGACGCTGTTTACGTGGATTACTGCTTCAGAAGCACAGGGGCCTGGGTTCTACCCCCCCCCCCCCCCCCCCCGACTTCGCAGCTGGCACGCATGGCAATATACATGCGCTGTAAAATATACCGCCTAAAATAAACTACTTATATATGCCGGTGTAATAAAACTTTCGCGGAAAAGCCCCCCCCCCCCCCCACCTTTCCGGAGAACTTCCTAGCCTGCCCCCCCCCCCTCCCTCTCGGAAAAACGGAAAGTCTAAGCCGCTGCGCGTCATAGTGACGAAGACTGCTTTCTGTAAGGTCTATATGGTCGTTTTCTGTTCACGCTACGCCCACTGAAAAGCACGGCAAACAAGTCGAGGCACTCAGCTGATCTAGCCACACCGTGGCCTCTTTCACAATAAAGACCCTCTGCCATGCTCACCGTCACCATGGTAACGAAGCGTGACCTTGATAGACGCACACGCGAATGCGGACGCTGAAGCTAGCAAGCGAACGCCAAACTACGAACATCGTCTGCTAAAGTGAATGCAGCAACGCTAGTCAAAGCCGGACACGCCGGTGCGGGGGTGACGCTAGATCTGAAGTGGTCGGCTGCCGAACCCTTGGCGGTTTGACGAGGCTTGTTGCAAGCTCTGTCCCCAAATTATAATACATTTCCTCCTAGTGAAGCTGAGCACAAAGGGGGACCGCACGTAGCACGGTCTGTTTGGAAGCCTAGCTTCAAACACACAGAAGAAACACCCAGTCCGGTACTCCGTCGTCGGTTATCAGACGGCAGCCTCAATGTCGTCGACCCTTCCCGTCTTCAGACGCTGAGTTCAATTGTGGGTCCATCCTGCACACGTTTTGTTCTGATGGTGACGGGGACCATAGCAGACGGATTTCATCGTGCGGTAAGAGATAGCAGTGCGGAGAGAGATCAGGTGAGCGCTTGAGCTCCTTTGCAGTGCTTTTCAATGGGCGGAACGTGAAAGTAGTGTTCGAAATAAGGACTAAGCGCAGATAGACTTTTTCCATAGCCTAATATTTCGACATGTCTTACACAAGACACATGAATTCGTGCGAGACCTGTGAAAATATGTCTTAAGACAGAAAAACAGGACATTAGTTAAACGCTAGCGAGGCGAAGAAACAGGATAAAGGTCCGGTCACACTTGCACTTGACTCCGACCGACTGAGACAATAGTAGTTTTTAAGCCTTTTGTGACAGATTACGACTGCGCATCCAGTCGTAAGCGTCCACAGAGGATTAATAACCGGTCTTGTCTCAGTCGGTCGGAGTCAAGCGTAAATGTGTTAGTATGCCTTAAAGCGCGCAGATCGACTCTGAACAGATTCTATGACATCGATAAGAGTATCTTTGAGCTGGATCCCATATGGCGGATGCCGAAGAAGTAATATTGCGCTGATCGACCTGGAAACAGGTCGATCAGCGCAAAACTGAAAATAAAGGTTGAATCGGCGAACTTGTGACAGAAACAAAAGGGAATGAACGTCGGGAAAGCAGAAGTGGGCGTCAACGGCGTTGACGTGACAGGTGGCTTGAGCGAGACTTCGAGAGAGAATGAGCCGTAAGGCCACTCTCGGCTCCCTATCCACTACGCTCGGTATCTCGAATATTCGACCCAGAATGTTCAGATATGTGAGCTAGGGCGAGACTGACTCGGCAAGGTCATGTTGGCCTCTTCATCTTTTACACTCGGGGTAAGAGTAAACTCGAATCTTCTAGAAGCAAGAAAAAGCGCTCCTTCTCAGTCATGAACGCGACAATATTACCTACGAAGCGAGAGTTCCAAAGACGGCACCTTTGCCGTGCGTGTAGTATCAAACTACTAGTTGAAGCTGGGATGAATCTTACTATGCAGTCATAGAGAAATCAGTTTCGGCTCTTCGGATTGGTAAAATATTTGCGAGCGCTTCTGCCGAGTGAACTTAACTGTAGTCTTCGCAGCCCCAAAAATTGAAAGGCCGACAACAGCCAAAGAGGAGGAAACTCTCCCTCAATTTCTCCTTTCGACTCGAGAATAAGGGAGACCCTCCTTTATGCGGAGGGGGGAGATCAGAGACTCGCTCCTATGGGCAGAGGGGAAGAGAAGAGTGCAAGGGGAAATGAAGTGAAATAACGCGATCATTAAGAAAAAAAAAGACACTGAGAAAGAGCGGACCCCCCGGACATCTTAAGACGCTACGAGTCTTTGCATAATCTAAGGATTTGCTGGTCTGGCATCTCCTCGTAAAACAAATCTCCCAAACTTACTTTTTTTTTTGACAAATAACGCCATTAGTTGTAAGACGCGGCACCATGACAGAACAGCACAAGACAAAACAGCACGCGACAAAACAGCATGGTCAAAACCGCACGCGTCAAAACAGCACAGCGTCAAAACAGCACAGCGTCAAAACAGGACATTGACGATATAGCTAGGGTTTCGCGTTTTCGCTTTTTATTATTTTGAAATTCAGCGTACAATTTTCGGTTTTTATTCCAAGCATTAGTTTTCGGTTTATTGCTGACAATATTTGTAAGCTCATAAACTTTTTGGTTCTTTTCGGTTATTGACGAAAACCAGTATACTGACGAAAATGCAATATTTAAAGTTGTTTGTTTAAAATGAATAGTGAGTAAACCAAGTACTGGATTTCTTATTTGTTGCTGTCTGTGACAGCCAACGCGATTTGTTATGCATGACGCACTGAGGCCCTATCATGATCTGACATTATTATCGTGGGCTCGTATTTGTACACAGAGCGAACATGAGCTTTCTACCACTTCGGTCAAAGAGGCAAACATCAAAATCCAAAAATTTGCAAGCATTGCAGTCAGCGCGTCTTTCCCCCATCTTCACGACTGCCAGAGGTGGTTCATTCGCGCAGACTAACAAACGACAATAAAGCAATCGTATTTATGCCCTCCTCTAGTAGACGAAAGCTAGGGGTGTTATAAAATGTTCGCCATTTACGGATGCCCTTTAATTTCATTGTTCAGTTCACGATTAAACTTTCTTCTTGAAACAATGAATTCAGCACACAAACTTGTTTTGTTTTTTGTTGAACCGATCTTGGTTCAACAAAAAGTTGAACCAAGATCGGTTCAACTTTTTGTTGAAAGTTGAACCGATCTTGGGAGACAAGCTGAAAACTGCGAAAGGAAGTGGTCATACGGTCAGTAATGAGGCACATTCCCCCCACCCACCCCTCCAAACGCCCTCGAAAATACTGACCTTTTTCAGTTGAAACCGAATTTGTAAAAAAGATTTCGTCGTACTTTTACCGGTTTTATCGGTTTAAGCCGACGCTGAACCCTAAATATAGTGATGGAGTTGAAAGATGCATGTCTCAAAGTAGGCATGAATGGAAGGTCTAGGCCAGTTCCTCGTAGGCCAACTTGTCGACGGCCAAACTTCGAATCCATTCACATGGGAGCAAGTTGGGAGTGGGGAGTATACTTGATGTGCACATGAAGGCTCCCTGGGCAGTACCAAAGCCCCCGCTGGTGCGTAGTCTGGCTATTTCTCGGGCAGTTCTGCTAATATTGGCACGCAAGTTTGCTGGCGATGTCGTCTACAATAAATGAATCAAGCGCACGGCAGTGTGCTGTTGTTAGTTGTTAAAATAAAAAAAAAAAAGTGCGTGCGGCAAGGGTGCGCTTAGCGCATGCTGTACGGCAACAGCATTGAGGCTGTGGCATGTTTCTGCTTCACCAGTCTCCACTCGATCGAGGCCTTCGTCGGAAATAATCTGTGAATTTAACTAAAAACAATTTCTCGCCTGCAAGCTGCAGCTGCGTGTTTCCGGGACATTTTATTCGCGGCGAATGAACCCCGCAGACTCGGTGCCCATGGTACACCTTGAATTCGCTCGACATTAAAGGGGCGATGCAACAATTTTTGTACTTTATACTTTGCGCAAATGCCGCTTAAAACGGATCCCTGACGTTAATGACCTATGAAACACGCCCTCGTTTTTCACCCCATGCGATAAAAGTTTCAGAAAAAAAATAAAAAAACACGAGCAGCGTTCATCCCCTCAACTCGCAGCCAGAACAAGCGTTCACGTGGCCTGGAGTCGATTATATGCCGTCAATGTTGACCACGCGCTGGGGTTGGCAAAGCACAGGACACGCGCCGTGTTCCAGACATTGTTATGGCTCGGCTATTGTCGTCGTTTCAGCGATTGGACACGGGCCACTACCCGAATGCATGTCGAGGCATCGATTGTCACAAGCCCAGATCGACTGCGTATGCAGTCTTCGCGTCCACTGTGTGAGCAGCATTTGTATATCGTCACCGCAAAGCTCGATGACACATTCCGAGGGATCGTACTGTTGCCATTGTCCCCACAGCTCCGTCATCAAATTTTGCGAAGGAGCAAAAGGCGGCTTTGGAAGGAGAAGAAACAAGCGGAAAAAACAAACGAAGGTAGCAGTAGTTTCTACTACTTAACTACGGTGATGTCTGAAGAGATTGAGTAGTCAGAGGTGATATCTTTGAATTCCGCCGCGATGAAGAGGCTTCTTGGTCAGTGGTGTTGCGTTCGAGTATTCTTGAATCCCACTAGTACCAGGAAGCTGGTGTAAAGTAAGAAATATTCCTACCCACTGTCGTTGCAGAGCCCCTTTAAAGTTACTTTATCTTCCCGGTTCTATCAATGCATCTGTAATCGGCGCATCTCCCGCATTTTTGGGGGGACGTTTTATGCTTTCGGTGGTAATTACGAAACGACGAGTACTACGGAATCTCACTGGACCGCCGTAAACCAGACGGTTCATAACTTGAACATATAAATTTCTATTTTCCAATAAGTTTTCCTCTCTCGCTGGTTCTAAAAAAAAAAGCCCAGACAGCGCGGCCAACATCGACGCATAGATATCAACTCTGACTACTCAATCTCTTCAGATATCACCGTAGTTAAGTAGTAGTAACTACTGCTAACTTCGTTTGTTTTTAACAATCGCACAGCATCACCAGTCGGGACACTGACATAGCAATGAAATATGCAACAAATTTCTTTATAACCTAGCGACAATAAATGAAACGGTTAGGGAGGTTCGAAAATATTCGCGCAGAAAGAGGTGAAGAGCGCGCTCGAAGCTGCTACATGCGTGCTGTTTTATCACTGTGCTGTTTTGACGCCGTGCTGTTTTGGCACGTGCTCTTCTGTCACTGTGCCGTTTTGACGCTGTGGTGTTCTGTCGCCGTGCTGTTTTGACGCTGTGCTGTTTTGACGCGTGCTGTTTTGTCCGTGCTGTTCTGTCGCGTTCCTGTAAGACGCGCACATCTTATTCCGACCGTTGGCTCTATTGGAGAGGAGATCCAAACCATCGCTCCCCTAGCAGTTAGGCTCAGAACTAAACACATGGGAACAACAACTTGAAGTAACTTGCGTTTCTGACAGATCTCTAAGCTGACGTAGTCAAGCGCTGCGGCAGCGTTCGGCTTCTGCTCGTGCTCAATAAGTAAGGCATCAAAGGAAGTCCCAGCTAAACCTGGACTCAACATTCTCGTGCAGTCAGTGTCCCGCACCCGACCCAGGAAGATGACGTAAAGAATCCACTGCACAGGCCTTGAATTTGGTCACGGTGTAAGATGTATATATAGGTGAGGACATTGCGCGCGTCGGGGCAGCTGCCAGATAAAGTCCCCTCCTCACCTTGGTCGCGAGTGGTGACGTCAGGTGACGCTTCGGCACGCGACTACTGGTGGCCTGTCGCGGGCCCGGTTTCCCACGCATCCCTACGGGAGACATGCTTTATGAATCGCATACTATAGCTTAGTTTGAGGAGCATTGACGTAAGTATGCGTTCGTAACTTCCTCACTGCTTGGTATTGCAAACGCGGCCGTAATTCACATGACCCCGATCGAGCAGTTAGAAACTCTATAGCACTCTGGAGCATACATTGGCACGCTGGTGCCATCTATAGGGTGGCCCTGGAGCTGAATTTCAATACAGCGAAGGTTTCGCGGTATTTACGAGATAAAATGTACGTACCATTTACGAGAACTGGTTATTCATAACATTGCCATATGGTTCAAGACATATGGCGATGTTATAAACATTGCCTAATGGTCCGAGACACGCGGACGTGACGAGTGTTCCACGGCGACCCGATAGATGGCGCCAGTTTGTTCTCTCGTTGTAAGATCTTTTAAGAGGTTTTGAGGCACGCGGTCGTAAGCAGTCGTTGTAAGCGTGCGAACCAGCCTTTAGAGTAAATGTTTGGCTTCTGTTTGTCAGCACAAGCGCAGTCTGAGGTGCTGGGCCCCTCGGGTGTGGTGCCCGCTCTACTCATCCTGTTTCTGCTCCTGGCGTTCGGCGGAGTCTACGTCTATCACTGGTGAGAGAATAATAATAATATAAATAATAATCATAAAACTAATAATAATATTAATCATAACATTAATAATAACTATTGTTTTTCAATCAATATTGCAAATACAGCCAGTTGAGTGTCAGGTCTGGTCAAAGCAGCAGAGGTTTGTGGGACCAGACCCAGCATTTGATGTAGCAGACTGGATATTCGCACAGAATCACACTACGTGCACAGAGTGAAACACACAAACACACACACACAATTTGATGTTTCATCAGAGTACAGGCGGATAGTCAGAGTTGGTGTTTTAGTCAAGTGTGTCTGTTGCTTGAAGTTAAGTCATGATTAAAAAGAACACTGACTTCCACACTCACACACACACGATCACACAAAAAAGGCAAAAAAAAAAACAATATATCGGATGGAGACATCTATATGCTTCTTGCTGATTCAGGCAAATTCACTCTGAGTGTGTTCACATTAAAAACAAAATGAATAGGATCAAAGAAAATTAGATTTTACACAATAAATTCACCTGTCACTTTGTAAGAGTTGAAAAGCAGCAACATTCACTATCTATACACGTCGGAGAAGGAGCTCCTCGGGGCTCCCTTTAGCGTGTTGTGCGAAGTAAAGACAAGCAAATAATCTGGGACTTAATTAAAGATTTTTGGGACATGAAATGAACAAATACTTTCGCCGTAATGAGTTCTCACCCGCGGAGTTTAAAAACGCGGATCAGATCTCAGATCACAAAGTGGACTTGGCGACACCTTGAACTCAGTTCCCCAGAAGTGTCGCCAGATAACAGTTTGGAGAAATAGTGAGTAAAAACAGGGTAACTCGAGCGAGGAAAACAAGTTGTCGCAAGATAGAAAGTTTTTTATATGCGACACTTTTCAAAATTTCTTTTAAAGAACTATCAACTCTTGAATGCCAAAACCGAGGACAGTTACAAAATACAGTGATGCCATATCTGAGTATACTGTAGACTAACCCGTGTGTAAGGCTCGTTCTAAATGACAATAATATGAATCCTTTTATATGGTAAAGCCAACAATAGACAGTTTTCAGTCGTTGGCATACATAAGACGCGTGGGGAACGCGACAGAACAGCACACGACAAAACAGCACGCGACAAAACAGCACGGTCATAACAGCACCCGTCAAAACAGCACATTGTCAAAACAGCACGCGTCAAAATAGCACGCGACAAAAGAGCACAGCGTCAAAACGGCACAGCGACAGAAGAGCACATGCCAAAACAGCACGGCGTCAAAACAGCACGCATGCAGCAACTTCGAGCGCGCTCTTCACCTCTCTGTGCACGAACAATTTCGAACCTCCTTGACCATTTCATTTATTGTCGCTAGGTTATAAGAAAAACAAATTGCCTATTTTAGTGCTTACCAAACTCCGCAACGTAACTGCAATATAGCATCTAATTTGGCTCTCATGAAAGTGATAACAAATTGTTCTCCTTGACAAGACAGAGCGCACTGAAAGTCAATTATCGAGCGGCAATTTTACGGATTACAGTATATAGGGCAGTATTTGCTTTGCCTTTAAAGGACAAAAATTATATCTTTTGGTTTTGAAAAAGCGGCGACCAGTTGGCCTCTTCCACAAGTCGCCCTTCGACGAATTGACCTATTTGAAAAATTGGACATCGACGAGTTGGCTTTCGACGAAAGCCACCTCGTCGAAAGCCTGCTTCCCGAATCTTTAGTATCTACAGCACCATTTGATTCTTTTATAACTGCATTAACCAGCCATTTTTGTCAGCAGGCACCCTGACTGCTTCGTCTCTTGTTAATTTTTTGTATCTATTCTCATTTCTGTAATATGGTTTGTTACTTACCCCTCCGCTCTGTAATGCCTTCGGGCCTTGAGTGTACTGAAATAAATAAATAAATAAGTAAATTGTCCTAGACCCTTCATTTCTTTTCAGTGCGTAACCTTTGACAAATGCATTTTTTAACTCCATGCGCTATATTTAGGGTTCATCGTTTTCTGCTTAAACCGAATAAAACCGGTAAACGTACGCCGAATTCATTTCTCCGAATTTAGTTTTTACTGAAAAAGGTCAGTTTTTTCGAGGGCGTTTGGAAAGGGGGGGGGGGGGGTGACATTACTGACCGTATGACCACTTCCTTTCGCAGTTTGTATCTTGTTTTCGAGATCAGTTCAACATTCAAAAAAAGCTCCAGGGGCGCAGGTGTCTTCAGGACGAAAGCTGGGTTTTTGCACCTTATAGGTTTCTGTGTGCAGAATTCTTTGTTCAAATAAGAGAGTTTAATCGTGAACTGAAGAATGAAGATCATGGGCGTCCGTAAATGCCGCACATTTTTTAACAGGTCTAGCTTCCCTCTACTAAACGAGGGCATAAATACGATTGTTTTATTGTCGTTTTTGTGGTCGGCGCGAACAAATCACTCCTCGCAGTCGTGAAAATCGGGGAAAAAACGCACGGAGTACAATGCTTGCGAATTTCTGGATTTCGATATTTTCCTTTCCGACCGAAGTGGTATATTGAAGATTATGTTCGTCCTGTGTACAAATACGAGCACACGACGATAATGGCAGATCACAATATTACCCCAGTGCGCCTTGCAGAACAGGTCCTGTCGGCTGCCACAAATTGCAACAAATAAGAAAACCAGTACATGCTTTACTCACAATACATTTTAAACAAACGCTTTTAAAAACTATTGCATTTTCGTCAGTATACTGGTTTTCGTCAATAAACTGAAAAGAACCGAAGAGTTGATGAGTCTACAAACACACATCGCAATAAACCGAAAACTTCTGTTTGGAATTAAACAAAAAAAGTATGCCGAATTTCAACATAATAAAAACCGAAAAGGCCAAACCCTAGCTATATTGTCAATGTCCTGTTTTGACGCTGTACTGTTTTGTCGCGGTACTGTTTTGACGCCGTTCTCTTCTGTCACTCTGCCCTTTTGACGCTGCGCTGTTTTGTCGCTGTGTTGTTTTGACACTGTGCTGTTTTGACGCCGTACTGTTTTGTCACGTGCTATATTGACGCGTGCTGTTTTGTCGCCGTGCTGTTTTGACGCTGTGCTGTCTTGACGCGTGCTGTTTTGACCGTGCTGTTTTGTCGCGGGCTGTTTTGTCGTGTGCTGTTCTGTCATGGTGCCAGACGCGTAACCCCTCCATGAAAGATCGCAAAGTGAAGGCCTAGGTACTTTACAGAGACTACATATTTCCACGCGCGTCGCCGAGCGTCCGATTGCGTGGCCGAATGGTTACCGTGCTTGGCTGTTGCGCGGAGGCTCCAGGTTCGATTTTAGGCAGCGGACTCTTCTTTTGGTTATTCTTTCAACTTGTAAGTTCCAGAACCTTGTCGTCTGATCAAGTTACGACTGTTCTACGCGCGGAACGTTGTACGCCGAATGTTCCAGAAACCCATGCGGGTACAAAAAATGCTCCGCCTGTCGAGCCGAAGTCGCCTGCTCTCGATCCTCCCGTTACGCCGCCATCAGCGCCTGCGACGCCAGCCTTCTACTTTGTTTCGGGCACAAGTTCGACCCATTAAACGTTTAGTATCCTTCAGTTATTCGTCACCTCATCAATCGTCCTTCGTGACAATTGATCGATCAACAGGCTTACAATTATTACATGAGCAACTGAAGCTAGATCGAAAGAGTGGAGAAATCAAACTTACATTTTTAATGGATTGTGAAAGCATACCAGTTTGGTTGTGGAAGCATTCACACGAAGCTTATTTGCTAAGAACAAGTTCCTTCTTTTAGTTACATCTGCCGGGAGAATTTCTATCGCACGGTGGTATAATAGATGCCGTGAAAATACAAGATATATTCAATATATTCTAAATAGTCATTATTGTTAAAATATCTTTTACAAATATGTTAAAAATAGTGGGGACAAAACGGAGGCCTGTGGAACTCCGGAATATAACGATGCATGAGAACGGCGGATGTCATATATTGATACAACTTGGGCGCGATTCGTGAGAAATATTTTTAGTAATATTGTGCGCACAAGACCAGGCTTGGTCTGGGACCAGTTTATTGTGACAACTGCAGATCCGCTGCTGGCATGAAATACCAAAACACGGCCCCCGGTTGGGGTTGGCCTTTATATACACAATGCACAGTGTTGTCGTTCCACATCCGGCCAGCTGTAGCCCCCTGCTGGGCTACATATGCAACACTTCTCTTCCCTTTTATTGGAGACAGCACACATATTACATACACCGCCTGAGGATATCAAGGATAACCATATCTCTCAGGCTTTTGCTTTGTTCTAGAGGATCGCCGTAGGGCAGCGGGTCCTCCTGGCTGTTGAGGAGAAATGGAATCTAAGAAATGAGAAATCGGATCCTCTTCCCTCCCCTCTTCCGGAGAATCTTGCCTACTCACGTTTTTGTTAGTGTCCTCCACCTCCTCAGGCAGAAAAAGATCATACCAGGTCACCCTTGACGTCTTCCCTTTACATCGGAGGTGATCAGCATGACTAAACCTCGCCACACTTCCTACGCGATCCAAGAATGTTACATTCGACACCCCTCTTAGAATTTTGCCTGGTCACCAATTCACGTTTTCATTTCATACAGTTCGCACATATACCTCCTGACCCGGCGAAAATACACGGCTTGTTTCTCGCCTTCTACCAGCCCTAATTTTGTTTCGTTCCACTCTATCTTTCCAGGCTCTCACTACGCATGGTTTGAGCATAGAAATTCTCGTCCGAATTTTCCGACTTAAAAACAGTTCACTTGGCGCTTTTAGAGCGCAGCTCTTAGGCGCCCGTTTCCGGCTTGAGCGGCGTCAGCGTCGCCGTCGCCGTCGCCGTCGGCGTAACCTTGAAATCACGCGACCCCCCCAGGTCACGCCACCCCCGGGTCACCTGACCCCCCAGGTCACGTGACCCCCCAGGTCACATGACCCCCCCCCAAGTCCGGCGGTCACGTGACCCCCTCTCCTCCGCCCCCCCCCCCCCCCCGAGATCACGTGAACCCCGTGAGGGGAGGAGGAGAAAGGAGGGGAGCAGGGAGGATGAGCAGGGGGACGAATCCGAATTTTCATTACTTCGAAAATTGATTTCAAAAGACTTCTATCTCTTGTCCCTCGGCCAGCTTCGAACTGGAGCCCTTTCGTTCAGGAGTAGCAGGCAGGATCACGCGGGAGGAGGAGGGAGGAGAAATATACTCTCCCCCCAGTACCCGTCCCTCCTCCTCCTCAAGAGCTGTGCTCCAATTCGGCGTTGCAGGGAGTTGTAAACGGCTTTGACTTTTTTTTTCTGAGAACGAATGGAGTGTTGTTCGGTATGAAAACAAGAAATTGTCGACACGGTGCTTGAATGTTCGTTTACAACCCGATTTTTCGTCCTCGAATTTCGCTTTCAATAGTGTGTTTTTTTTTTGTCTGCACTGACTTTTTTACTGTTCCATTTGACTGGGGGTGATATGGTGGTGTTAATAGGTGGCTAACCCCATTCTCCTTCACAAAACATTCAAACTCGTGTGACCTGAACTGCGGGCCATTATCTGTTACTACCACCCTGGGAAGGCCGTACGCCGCGAATACACTTCTTATCGCTTCCCCTGTGGCAGTCGCCGTTGTGGTGTTCATGAGCTTTACCTCGAGCCACTTAAAGTAGGTGTCTACCATCAGCAGCAGTGCCCTCCCCTCGACTTCTGCAAACTCCGGGTGAACCTTCTCCCAGGGGTTTCCCGCTATTGGCCACGGTTGAAGCGGAATGGGCTGCGCTGACGTTCGCACACTTCGGCACACCTCACAACGCTTCACTATTTCCTCTAAGTCTACGTCAAGCTGGGGCCACCAAATCCAACTTCGAGCCAACATCTTGATTTTCCTAATACCGGGATGCCCTTCGTGCATGAGTGAAGAATTCCACAACAAACATCCGTGCTCGATAGCAAGCTCACGACGACGGCTGAAATACGGCCGTTACTTATCCTCGGATTCGTTGGGCCAGCCTCATCATGTCATGTCCCTTACTGCGTTTAGAAATTCATCCTTTTCGGTCGCTTCAGCCACCTCCTGTGCGGTGAACAAAAGTCAATTCTGTTAGTGGTGAAAAAAAATATGTACTGCTTTTCACCGGCCGTCGTTTCCAATGGAAGTCGAGATAAGGCATCTGCATGTCGCAGACTCCGTCCTTTTTGTACCTGAAGGTATACCGATATGAATCCAACATATTTTTCCACCGCTGCGCCCTGGCTACCGCCACTTGACTGGAATGTATTTTCGGATCTAACAGCTGAGTCAAGGGCTGATGGTCAGTTACTATTTTAAACTGGCGGCCGAATAAGTACTTGTGGAAATTTTTTATGCCGAAGACAATGGCGAGTGCTTCGCGCTCTACCTGCGCTTAGTTCTTCTCGGCTACCGTGAGCGTGTGTGACGCGGACGCTATAGGCCGCTTTTCTTGGTTGTCGGCGTGTCCGAGCACCGCCCACAGTCCACATGCTGACGCATCACACGTAAGGCGCAGGGGCTTACCGCTATCATAGAGATCATACAGCGTTAGGACTGACTCGTCACTTAAAAGCAATTTGCATTTCTGAAAACTGTTTTCGCATTCTTCTGTTCATTCCCACTTTGCCTCCTTGCGTAGAAGCCGGTACAGCGGCTCGAGAACGGTTGTCGTTCCCGACAAAAGCTTGGCATAAAAATTTACTAATCCCAGAAATAATTTTATCTTTGTCACCGAGGTAGGTGCCGGAGATTCCGAAATAGCTTCAACTTTTTCTTTAGTCGGATGAATGCCGACTTCGTCAATCACATGCCCAGATAGCGAACCGGGCTTTGAAGGAACTGGCATTTGTAAGCATTTACTTGGGTACCATGGTGACGGAGCGTTTGTAACACTTGCTTCGTGCGTTGCTTTCTTTAATCCCGGCAGGTTCATCCCATTCTCGTCACCATTATTCAAAGCACAAGACCATGCTTAGTTTGGGACCAGTTTATTGTGACAACTGCGGCTCAGCTGCTGACATGAAGTACCAAAACACGCCGCCGGTTGAGGTTGGCCTTTATATGCACAAAGCACAGTTTTGTCTTTCCACATCCGGCCAGTTGTAGCCCCCTGCTCGGCTACAAATGCAACAAGTAACGCCTGGAACGGACCACGAAAGCCCACCCTGTAAAGCTTGTCTAAAAGAATTTCATTTCATTTCATTTATTAATACCTCAAAGGCACTAACTGTGATTGAAGTTCATTGCATGAGGGGAGAATAAAAAAAATAAAAACAATCGTTTAGAAACAATGCAAGACAATCGCCGCGGATTCTACTGCCTACAGTTATCACGAGACTGTGAAAAGAGCACTGAACCCTGAATTGCGCTCCGACTCCTCTGGCCAAGTGGTAAGGGGAGAGTACGTTAATGAGAACCACAAACACATCGGCTGAGGTGCACAGAGATCTTGTTTGTTTATGTATCGTGAGTTCAGTTGGTATGCGAGTGAGAAAGAGAGAGAGCGAGCAACCAAAAAACTAAACTAAAGCGTCTCCTCCAATGTGTGTATTTCTGTAACCTTCAGTATATATACATTAAACAGTTGCTCTTTAAAGATGGAAAACATTGGTTCTTCTACATCACAAATTTGGTTCCGGAACCCGGGAAAGTGATAAGGAACGTGATGTCAACGAAGTCAGTGAATTATCAACGAGAACATGGAGCGCCTGAAAGTGCGACGCGCATACAGGACGTGTTAAAACACCCCCTTGATTAGCGAGATAAGAGGAACTCTGGAGTCACCTGAACCAGAACTTGAAGCTCTCAGAGTGCTACACGGACGACTCAAATTGAGTAACACCAAACTATAACGAAGCTAAACGAGCAGCTACAACCTTCAGTGCCTGCCGAGGAACTCGGTGTCGAATGCGACGCAGTCTTGGAGTACGAGGATACTCCAATAGCTACGCTACCGCAGTTGGAGCTAAAATAAACAGAATCAAGGACTCCAAGTCACCATCAAATGTGTCACAGCAACGAGACCGAGCGTCGGTAAGCGTTACCAAATTGGCAAAGCTGCAAAAGATTACCTTCAACGGAGAACTCAGAAAATGGCAGAGATTGTGGGATCACTTCAGGGCGACTATTCACGAGAATCGCAGCCTGACTAATGTCGAGTAATTTCACTATTTGCGGTCTCAACTGACGGGAACAGCTGCCTCGGCTTTGTCAGGGCTTATGGCTGCAGACGAAGGTTACATGAAGACAATCGAGCTACTGAGGAAGAGATTTGGAAACATAAGTCAAATCGAGCAGGTGCACCCGAACACGCTCAGGACGGCGCACCACGTGAGATCATCAGAGGATGTCGAGGGACTGCGGAAGCTTCACGAATGTGTCCAGACTAACATTCGTGGGTTGACGTCACTGGATCTTCTTTCGACGTCCTACTTGTCTATGATGTGTGATATCCTCTCGAAGGCGATGCCTAGTGATTTAGTTGTTGCTTACCACCGACACAGAAGCTAAAATAACCCACTAGAAGCCGGGACTTCAGATGAGACGTTAACCATTATCTTGGAGTACCTTTCAATCGAAGTTAAAAGTAGGAAGCGTAGCGAACACGACGCATTTGCGCCCAGAGAGAAAAAATCGCCAACTCAGAAGGGAACAGGGATTTCCCTACACACACCCTAAAGGGGGGGGGGTTACATTCTCCTCCCCTTGTTTTTTGAAGGCACCCCTTTAATTCGCAACGACCTCTCTATTCTCAATGCTTCCCCCCCCTAACCCCCCTTAAAAATTGAGACCCCCCCCCCCCCTAATTTCAATTCCTGGGGAAACCCCTGGAAGGGAAACAACCCAAAGCTGCTCCCAACCTCCATTGCCCTCCATAGCGAGGTGGGCTCTGGTAACTTTTTTTTCTGTAACACTAGAGGGCACAATATTGAAGAGTGCAAACGTCAAATCGGATTCAATCAAAAGAAAGCAAGCCTGCTTAAAGACGGCAGGTGTTTTCAAATGCAAAACACGGGATCATCGCGCGAGAGATTAGCGACGAAAGGTGACATGTGAAACCTGCAAGGGAAAGCATGCCACATCAATGTGTGATACTTGATTTACAAAGAAGGCGTTCGGGATCCAAGAAACCGAAGTGAAGAGCACAATTATTCGCACAACTCAAAAAAACAAACGGCAGTTGTTATGGACCGACGAAGTGCTTCTGCAGACGTTCTGCGGCTGGTTGATGACGACAAACTAATGCAGCTATATCAGAGGCGTCATTGACAATTGAAGCCAAAAAACCTTCATCAGGAAAGATGTTGCAAATAAGCTGAATCTGAGGGTGACTGGAACAGTGAAGCTGAGCATCAATGCTTTCAGGAGCACCAAGGACAGCGAAAGGCACGAGCGCAGATTGGTCGAACTGATCGAGCTCTAAAGTCAGTACGACAGTGTGAGGCACCTTATTGAGGCTATCGAAGCGCCGATCATATGTAAAAACATCGGTCCCGTGCCGATGGACAACGACTTCGTGCAAAAGGCAATCAAAGAAAAGAAGTATCTAGCGGATATGCTCGCCTTCCCGGGCGTTCAGAAAGAACCGGGAATCAGTCTTCTGGTCGGAGCAGACTAGCTTGGAAAGCTATTAGATCACAAAGTCTGCTGGGACGAAAGCAGCTGATGCCTATCCGCGATCAAAACAAAAATGGGATGAACCTTTCGAGCTCCTGTGACCTCCAAGACCCCTAAATGTGACCGAACGACTAGCAACATATGCATGCTCGGAACCTGCGCAATCGGAGACGATAATATTAGTTCGACCATAAGAAAATTGTGGAAACTGGAGAGCCTTGGTATTAAAGATTCCATGAACAACACTGCCCATGATGAATCATTCTTGCAAACGTTTTAGAAGACCGAAACTATGAAAGATGGAAGGTACGAAGTTGCGCGCCCACGGAGATCTTAGAACGTGAAACAACTTGACAACAACAGAAATGTGACAGTAACAAGGCTGCAAGGGTTCTGCCGGCGCCTGTCGCGAGAAAAGGACCTTTTGCGTGGCTACGACTCTGCTGTGCAACACTATTTCAAGGATGGACACGCAGAAAGGGTGAAAACTGAAAGCCACGGGAGTGAAACCAAGTACAATATGCCGCACAGAGCCGTCATTCGAGAGACATCGACCACCAGGAAGCTGCGAGTGGTCTTCGATGCATGATCTCACAGCCCAGAAAACAAAAAAGGCCCAACCTTAACAAGGACCTGTTCAAGAACCTTGTGAAATTTCGTTTTCATAGGATCGCACTTACTGTTGATATAAAGAGGGCTTTCCTTCAAATTAGTGTGAACCTTGAGGACGGGGACGCTATGCGGGTTCTCTTGTTTGAGTGCACGCCCATCCCAAGAGAACAGCATCCTCTTATCCAGGAGTTTAAAATGACAAGAGTCCCTTTCGGGTCCACTGCTATAGCCCATCCTTCTGACAGCAACTCTGCAACATCACCTGCAGGCGATCGAGGGCAAAACCAAGGCAGTCAAAAAGCTTGAAAGTGTTTCTACCTGGACGACCTGAATGTGCGCGTATCATCCTACAAGAAGGCGCACAAACCATTCGATGACTCCAGGATTATCCTTGAGGGGGCGGGAATGAAGCTGCAAAAGTGGTCCACCAAATCGAGAGAACTCACGGATCACATGAATAGGACTGCGGATGAGATGTGCGCCTCTGCTGTATCGAAGCTGACCAAGGTACTGGAAATCCTTTGGGAAACTAAAAAAGACAGTGTGCAGACAAATCTACAGCAACTCTTTGACTTCGTCAAACAAATGAAGAATACCCCCCCCCCCCCCCCCCCCAAAGAGGTTCGTCCTCCAAACTACGTTAAGGCTCTTGGACTCATGGGGGCTTCTTTCGTTTTACAGCATCAGGGCCAAGGTCCTGTTTTAAAGCATCTGGGAAAGAGGGATCCACCGGGACAACGTACGCACTGCCTGAAGACTTGCGCCAGGAATGGTATGAATTGTGTGGCGACCTAGCAGAACTGCGATCTCTCTCAGTCGGCAGATGCCTCATGAAGGCGGATCAGACAATCAAATCTAGACAACTTCATGTATTCACGGACGCAAGTGTTCACGCATATAGACCAGTGGCGAACATACGAGTCAAAGACACTGACGGAAGTCATCGTTCGACTGATTATGCCCAAGGCTCGTGCTGCACCACCCAATAAACTTACACTGCCACGCTTAAAGCTCGGAGCCCTTAATTGTCGGTTAAAGGTTGATGACTGCCATCAAAGCTACGTTGAACACACCCGACATGGAATGCTACCTTTAGAAGGATTCCACCATCGCACTCAGTTGGATTCAGGGTTTGGCTAGCAAATGGAAGCCAGAGCAATACTGATCCCCTTCAGGACCGACATTGTTGAGGAAAACACAACCCAGCGGACCTACTCACTCGTGCAGTTCCTGCATCGCACCTGAACAGTGCAGTGGCAGGGACAGGAGTAATTGGCGCATGGTCCAAGCCTCTGGGCGAGGAGGTACGAACGACGAGGAGGGACGAACGAACAAAATCAAGATACGGCTCCTGAGCTAAAGGGCAATGACACTGTTCTGCAGACCAGCGCAGCCGTAAGGAAGCCGCTTCTCGAACTTCATTGGTTCAGCAAATGGTTCAGGGCTGGGAGAATCACTGCATGGATGATGCGATTCGCCAGGAACGCGGACGGAGAGATTCGCGAGACAGTGGTCTCCTGTCCACTCAAGAATTGGAAGAGGCGAAGACGTACTGGACTAAGTACACACAAGAGCAAGCCTACTGTTCAGAAAAGGCAAGCCTAGTCGCCGGTTGAAGGCTGCATTTGAGTTTACGCGTCCGAGACCTTCATCCGTTCCTGGATGAAGATGGTGCCATATTTACAAGAACTCGGCTTCAGAATGCGGCAACGGCCGACGAACCCAAGTGCCCGGTGTTGCTTTCGGGAGATCACCGCTTCACTGAGCTTCTCATGAAGCATGCTCACGGCCACATCCTGCATGGTGGGGTGAATGACACGCTATGTGAACTCCGGGAACACTACTGGGTTGTGAGAGCGCGTCAGTGTGTAAAGCGTGTGATCAGACGCTCTAAATTGTGCCTACGATTCAAGCTCAAGACTCCTATGGCGCCGCTGCCTGCAGACCCTGTGATGAAAGCGGAGCCATTCCAAGTGTCTGGTGCTGATTTTGCAGGACCGATGTTCGCGAAGTCCGGACACCAGTGCGTCAAGGCTTACATTATTGTGTTTGCGTGTTCTATGACGCGATCAATTCATCAGGAGCTTGTCTTGGACATGCCGACGAACTCTTTTCTGGTGGCTTTCAGGAGCTTTGTACCTAGGTGAGGATTGCCGCGGATCATCTGTTCCGACAACGCTTTGGCCTTCAAGAGAACTGATAAGGATCTGAAGCGCATGTACAGACTGTTTCAAGGACCAGAGCTAAAAGATTACTGCGCAAACCACCGTATCGCATAGACATTCATTCTTGAGAAAGCCACTTGGCGGGGTGGGTTTCGGGATCTTAGGGTGGGTTCACTGAAGAGATGCCTGAGAACAAACATAAGCAGAGCGGCGCTTGATGTCCAGCAGATCGTAACCATTCTGACTAAGGTTGAGGCTGTGATTAACTCTCGACCAATGACGTACGTGTATTTTTGAACGAAATGAGCCCAGTGTTCTGACTCCGGCCCACTTTCTTTGTGGTACGAGGTTGACAACACTACCTCACCAGAGAGGTGGAGTAGTTACATCTACACGAACAGATTTGGTTAGGAGATGATTGCAACCACTTGCGTTTGATGAATATGTTCTGAAACCGATGGGTGAAGAGTACCTGTACAAGGTTCGAAGTGCACCTGCTCGAAAACCTCGGAACAGCAGCAGCCTCAATGTTTGGGACATTGTTATCGTGCATGACGACCATGTTCCGCGAATGTTTTGGAAGGAGGCAGAATTTCAAGTGCTTTACAGGTCGAGGCGGGAATGTGTGTACTTGTAAGCTAAAATTGTGCAGCGGAGCAGGAGTCAAGAGGCCTGTTCAACGTTAATATTTGCTTAAGATGAGCTACACAGTTTCCACCGCGCTTTCAGTTTAAGGGTTAACGTAGCATAAAACTATATTCACAGTGGCGTTCGAATCAAAACCGTGAAACTAATCCGCTTCTTTTCAATATAAAATCGTGTCAATTTTTTATGAATCCTTATGCAACCGCATTTAAGCACCTCCAATATTGTAGTCAACCGGGAATTCAGAAAATGTCGTTTGGATAGCTAAAAACATCGCCGGAGTACCCCCTTTAAAGCCCCGTTTACACAGCGCCCTTTTCTAAAGTTATGTTACGCTACAACTACTTACAACTGCTTATAGACCATTCCATTTAGTGCTCTCAGGGCGGCGCCTTTTCGTTAGACCGCAGCGCCCTCTCCGCACATCCGGGAAGTTCAGCGGGTTCGGCGGGGTAAAACGAGAGAGAGGGCACGCGCCTGACTCCGCTAGCACACGACAAACCGGAAGGTTGCCGTTCTCCATCTTTGGGCTGTACCGGCAGGCTCTACCAAACATCGAACTCTCGCTCGTGGCTACCGTTGTGAAGTGTTTTGCGTTCTTAGTATATTCATGGCTGCTCCAAAATCAGCCTATAGCGCTCTGTTGTTTTATTTCAGTAAATGATCAACTAGCGTATCTTTGTTCCCTTATTTCAATAGCAGTGGAGTCAGCCGGCAGTACTACCCTCAACCATCAGGAGAACACGTTTTTATTGACTATTCCAGACTTTCACACACTGTCGCTGAAGGCCTAGAACAGTATAAACTTCAAATAGTAAAAAAAACTACAGCAACCGGATTTTACACTTTTTGTCGGAGGACCAGCCACTCTGACACAATTTTCCCATTCCCTTTTTTTTTATTTGCACGCAGGTAACAGCGCAATTAAACCCGGATAGTTTTTTTTTTTACCGAGAATAGCATTACGCGGTAACTCGCATATCAAAAT
This sequence comes from Ixodes scapularis, assembly GCF_016920785.2. Lineage (NCBI taxonomy): Eukaryota > Metazoa > Arthropoda > Arachnida > Ixodida > Ixodidae > Ixodes > Ixodes scapularis. Next base: position 32,617,639 of record NW_024609839.1, read on the forward strand.
CCGTGCATCTGCGCTTGAAATTTCCAAAATGACGCTATTTTACACCGAGTTTAAACGCCAGCCGGGTGTTAAGTACAGCCCACTCGGCGGAGCAGACGACGCAAGGGGTGAGAGGGGGAGGACATTTTTTCTCTCTCCTCTCTTCCTAGTAGAACGGTCTATAGGTCGGTTCACACTAAAGTCACTATAGTCAGTTACAGGTTAAGAAGGTAGCGGCAAATGCCCCTCAAAGGAAATCGGATATCCCTCCGCCACCTCCGCATCCAATAGCATCCCACCGTTTCCGTGACGTCGCGGCCAACGCGCGAGGAGGGTCTTGCCTTTCTGTACATATTTGCTTTATCTTTCGACTTTGACTTAGCACTGTGGAAGCCACGAGAGGGAGATTAGAATTCCACCCACCGACGGAAACAAATACGACCTTCGGGGATTAGCTTCCCCCCCCGATGGATACAAAGGCTGCTTTCAGGGGCTCGGTTCCCTCTCCGATGAATACAAAGGTCGCCTTGTTAAAAAGTGGGATCGGAGACAAGTGGGAATCCACTGAAGCGGAACAAGGAGCGTTTCCAGTGAACTCTTCTTTCGACTGCGGAGAGATTTAAAACGGGCGCATCACACTTGTGGGAGGAGCTTCTCCTACCTTCTTGACTTGTAACCGACTATAGATGCTGGGACAACCAATACCTCGCAAGGCGATTGGACAATCAGTTTTCGATGCTAAGGCAATCGCCATTTCGGCCCCTTCCCATCTTCGAGAGGGTCGTTCTAATCCAGTCGCACCAGGGTCACCATGGAGGATCATCCTACTGAAGGCGTTCCTCGCCAATATAAGTATCTTTGGCACTGGGTATGCAATCAACTTATCCATCATGCCCGTCTCCACGGATCTCTTACAATTATTGGCGACGTGAGCGATCGAAAGCGTCGCTGTGATCGGCCCACCACAATTGGCCGAATACTGACTATGACATCAGCAAAGGATACCAAATCGACGCAAATAAGAGCGATGTAAGAACTTCAATTTTGACAATGTGGGCAGTGTTGCTTTGAGAGCGCTATGATTTCAGGCTTTCACCGGGCTCATTACAGACACCATTGAACTTGCTCTTCACAAGGTAATGACGTCACGAAAGGTAAACAAACGAGGGCGTCACCGAAACACCTCGCCGCTAATATTGCTCCTCTTGCGTATTTCAAAATAGCAAAATTATGTTTCAGTGCTTGTAAGCACCGCTGGAGGAAGCATGAGCAACAGTTGTCCCGCTGTCCCGGTTGTTTTTGTTTTCCGCTTGCTGGTTCACGCAACCTGCACAAATGTGTGAACAGGGCCCAAGACGACATTACCAACAAAGTCACAGGGAAAACCGTTCGCCGTTTACAGCGTGGCCACAAATGCAAGAAGAAGCTTCGTGGAGCCATCAAAAGTAACAGAGTTGTCGGGGTCCTGGTCATTTTGATTGCTGCGGACGCAACCGACGCAAATATGCTAACCAACATTAATAGTCCTGGGGAGTAGTTAAGTGAACAGACAGGGGCAGGGTGGGGTGTTTTTATTTGTGTATTCGTTTAAGTTCCTCTGGTGGAGAAATTGTAAAATTCTGTGTAGAATTGCCTTTCTGTGCGTGGGTTTCCTTTCTTGGAGGCCCACCGGTTAAGTTTCTTCGACATTTGGCAGACTATACAGCATTTTGACGGCAAGATTTTGGCACTGCTTATTTGGCACCATTTATTCACGGCCTCTGTTGCGCTCAGATCTCTGATAAAGCTAGACATACGTCATTTGTCGATTTTTTACACCGTGCCACGGGCTCTCGGACGGAAGGACACAGCCACAGGGGCGCAGATTTTCTGACAACGCTTTTCTTTTTTTTGACGAGCCTTACTATGGCAATCGGGCCGAATCACACAAACTTGTCCGGTAATCATATAGTACAGTTAGTTGGGTATATACTACGTTCAGTAATAGTCTACTGTGTGGCTAGCTTTGGCTTCCCAGCGAAAGCACATTTGCTAAAAAAAACGCGCAAATTCCTTGGTCTGCAAGGAATTTTGTCAGTGTCCTACTTTAATGTTCTTATCTCAGCAGTCAGGTTGCATCTTGAAAAGTTCCCCGGAAATCGTATAGTACAGCTAATTGGGTATATGCTTCATTCAGTAGCGAGTTTAGGAGACCGTGTTTCCCCCTCCGCTAAGCCCCTCTGCTACCCGGAACTCTCCAGCCAAGGCCATCGGCGCGCAGGAGTAGTGGCGCGTTCTTTGTGGCGGAGGGTTAGAGGAGGGGGAAACGCGGTCTACTAAAACTCCCCAATTTAAGTCTTCTATGTCGCTTTCTACGACTTCCCCGCGAAGGCGCAGGCGCTAAAATAATCCTAGCTGCTAGAGATTTGGTCAAACTGTACAAATTTATTGATCTTGATCTCGGAAATCAGATTGCACCTTGAAACGTTTTCCGGAAATCGTATAGTGCAGCTAAATGTGTATATACTCCATTAAATGTAAGTTTCCTAATTCGTTTGTTACGACTTCTCCGGGAAGGCGTGGTTGCTTAAAAAACGCGCGGGAACCTTGGTCTACCGGAAATTTTTTCAATGTTCTATTTAAATATTCTTATCGCAGCAATCAAATTGTACCTCAAAACATTCTCCGGGTTTCGTATGGTGCAGCTAACGGGGAATATGTTCCATTAAATGTAAGTCTTTCAAGTCGATTCCTGCGACTTCCCCACCAAGGCACAGTTCCTCAAACAACCGCGTGGAAATGACTTGCTGCGGGTTCCTCTATATCCGTGTTCTCGCTCTTTCTTTTTTTTTTTTAAATAACCACGCATAACACAATTTTTACTATACTTAAAGGGGCCCTGCAATGACTTTTTTACTAATTTTTAATTTGCACCGAACCTGAGCGCACTGAACGTAGTAACTTAGTAAAACTTTTCTTTTCTCGAAATTCCCTTTATTTTAAAAGTTATAGGCAAATTAAAATTACAAAAACAAGCAAAAAATAACCTCCCTCATGACGTCCTTGGTTGCTTGAGAGTGGCCGTGAACTAGAGGAGAAATAGCGAGCTCATCGAGCGCCCACGGCTGCCGCAGTCCGTGTCGACGGCGCGAGAGGGGGCCATTAAAGCGTGTTCTGGATAGGCTGTATGCAGCGGGCAGCCAGAGCTGCTCTGATGGCATTTGCTGCGCGATTAAACACTAATTGGCGTGACACCTCGTTGGCCACAAACAACAGCAAACACGGGGTAAAGATCAGTTCAGAATGGGAGCTACTTTGCGCTGCCACACCGCGAAACGGCCAAACCGCAAAACAAAGTTTCTCGCCGAAGGCCTTCGGAACGCTCGGAGCCGGTCGGATACTCCTGCCCATACGACCGCAGCGCCGCCGCGTACATCCGGGACCTTTCCGTGTGGCGCCTGATCCCACTACCCCTTTCTAGTATGCGCCGCCTTTTCCACCGCTTGGTGGCGGGTATGTCGACGGGTCATTTCTTGTTTTCGTACTTTATAAACTGCATTCGTTTCTTTTTTTGATCTGAAAGACTGAACAAAAACTACCTTTATAAAATATTGAAACGGTTCGCGCCACATATACTGTGTATTTCGACTAAAAAGGAGCTTTTAGCGGTTCTGACTAAGGCCAGGACCAAAGACGTCACATTTTGCGCGCTTTCGGTACCGCGGGTCGCCCTCGTCGGTGGAGGAGGTTTCCGCGTCGTCCGGTTAAAATATGACACATTGATATTTAGTTACTCTCTCCGTGCCTGCTGGCTTGCCCGAACCCCAAGGGACGTGGAAACTGCAAAAAAGGTAGGCGCTTAAATATGATCGCAGGGCCCCTTTAAATATTGTCTTTTTGTGTGTGGACATACTATAACACGTATACAAGATTTCTCAGTTAACATGCACTAAGCCTTAAAAACCCTGCGCCCTAAGCACACAAACCTAACTGCTTGTTATTAGCGTGCATAATCTAAAAGAGCCGCATCCGTTTTATTGTCGTTATCAATTAGACTGAATAAATCTTACCCTTCGGAACACTCTTCATAATGACATATAGTTCAAAATATTCTTAGCACCTGGCCTAGTCTTCACGTATTTGAAAGTCAACATTTTTTGTGCTACGCGGATACATTTGTTCAGACATAACACTGCAAACGATGAATTATGTTTATGAATCTGACACTTGCGTAATCCAGTTGTTTGTGTGTGTGTATGCGCACGCGCGCACGCGTGCGCGTGCGCGTGTGTGCGTTATACTATATGCTGCGCAACATTGCCATAAGTGTACCAAGAAGCTCTCCTCCGTTCAGCCCTAACGTGAATAAGTAAGCAAAGAATAACGAATATCTCTGGGTTGTTTGCCTACTTTGGCATTACATTTGTTATGTCTGTTGTCAGTTGTGGCATTTTTGACAACAGACTTGTTGTACATGTCTGTTTTTAACTGTGACCCATAAACCCACTGTCTTCCCTCTTCGCGTCCAGGGCGTTCCGAGATCGCGAAGGGTTCAGTCGCGGTGGACGACGTTCCAGCGAAGGGGACCGCCAAGACTCGGCGTCCTCGTCCACGACGCGTCGGACGTCGTCGGACATCCGAATCAGCAAGAAGGCCGAGGCGAGGAGCCGCTGTCGCCGACTCGAGGACGACCCCCACATGGGTCGCGGTCTGAGTCCCAGACGTCCGCCGCGCTACATCAGGCCGAAGCTGCTTGACTCGACTGTCCAGGTAAGACAGTGTGCTCCGAGGTTACAGGCATGGTGAAGAAAATTGAAAGCATTTTGTAATTTCTATAAAGGGACCACGAAGTGACCTTGAATTTGAATGTTATGCATTTGAGCAAGAGATATATAGACACGAGTGTGGCGCAAATATACCCCCACACGCAACGCCACGGACATCCTCAACATTTTTGTCAGGGTGTTATTCCTAGGATAGAAGCGGACCATTTCTTTTAATCTCTCCTTTACAAACGTTTATTTGACGTAGTCCATGAAATTACCCTAGGGCCTAGGGTAATGCCGACATGAGCATTGTCTCTGTTACAACTACAATTAATGCACTGGCGGCTGTTCGTGTTTCTTGCGTCTAAACGCTGCTGTATCGACAAGAGCCCAACTCTTACGTTGTTCTGACCATCGCATGTGCCATTGTGCATTGCCAACCGCTGCTCGTTATTCTTCAATGTTTTCTACAACTGCAGAAAATGGGAAGAGAGAAACACCAATGCACTGGGAGGTTTTAAGCGTTAATAAGTTATCTTGAGCAGTATTGAAGGAAGGTAAAAACATAATTTTGTGGGGCCACTTAATGATTGTGCGAATTATTGCGATGTTGCGGATATACTTCTCAAACACATATTTAGACCGGTATGTTTGGTCAAAAAGCGAGACAAAATTAAAGGATTTTTTTTTTTTGCATCGTCGTCTTTTTGATATTTTGAAGATTAATTCTACAAAAGCAATAAAGGGACTGTGACAACACAGTGATCAAGTAGATGTTGTAAACAATTTTGTTTTTTCTGTAACAATGACCTGTAGTCAGCACGCGATTTCAGTGCGGATATACCGGGGCGAAAACAAATCAAGAAGCCATTGTTGCCGAGTTGCTTCTCTGGAGTTGGGAATGACTCCAGAGTCATTCCCCGCTTCCACGACTCCCTCAATGGAATGGGAATGGAATAGCATCAGCACTGGGAGAAATGGTATGAGGTATGGAGTTGGGTGGCATTTTGCCTAAAAGAGCGTGACAGTGGAATGTGCCCTGTTTTATGTAAACTGTGTCGATGTGGTCAAAGGTGTTTTTAAAACAGCGACATTGTACCTTAGGTACTGACGGCTTGGCTCTGTGACCGGCTCATGTTATTCGGGGATGCAAGTGGCGCCCCCAGTGAAGCAACTAAAACGGAAGAGTTGTAGGCGGACAAGGTCTTGCTCCTGGCGCCGCGAGACGCGAAAATGTGGCTGTTTTGACCATGTGTGATTCAGCACCAGTCGTAGGCCGCCTGGCAAGGACAATGTCCCACCGCTTGCGTTTCTTGGATGCGTGCACTTACCATGTATCCCCTAGAAGTGCATACGGTCCTTTCGTGAATAAAATGGTTGGCTTGAAGTTGGCCACCTTTTACGAGCCTTTTTACGCTTGTTCACGCGATCGACATCTGCAGTGCCACCATACCAATCGCCACTAGCGCTATCTGTGACCACCCGGCTTAGTAGAATAAATGGTTTCGTGACGTGTTTTGCAGAGTTTTGCAGTTGTCTCTGCGTTTGATAACTTGTTTTTTATACTGACGTTAGTTGCCGGCCGCTTAAAGGGGCACGAAAGAGGATTCTGCGATCGTCTGTTCATGCATGGTCGCAACTGATTCTACGGGCCCTAAGCATCCTAAAAATCCAGAAATTACAATCACGCGACGTCGATTTCTTTATTAGAAACGAAATGAAGGGTCAGGACACATCCCTTTTGAGCGTAATTTTTCGCAGAAGCGGCTTGCGATTGCCCCGCCTTTCCTGAGCGGAAAAATCGGCTCAGAAAGTGGAGTGTCGCGGCTTTCCTCACGTTTTAATAAAAAAAATCGGTGTCGCGTGACTGGAATTTTTACAATTTTGGATGCTTAGAGTCCGTAGAATAAATTATGACCAAGAACAGACGGTCGCAGAATCCTCTTAAGCACCGCTTTAATGTAGTTGTTAATAGCCATTTATTCGCAATGAGGACTTAGAAGAATGGAATGGAAAGGTACAGCCATTCAGGGGTGGGAATGAGCCCAGTGTTTCCAGTGCTAGGAGATGGAATTATCGGAAAACGAATTCCCTGGAATGGAGTTGGAATAGAATGGGGGGCGTTCGTTCCGCAACACCGCTCGAAGCAGCAAGAACTGACGCAAGCGTGTCGTTACGCCTTGCCTCTAACTCTCTAAAGAGGCCAGGAGAGATACATTTTATATTATTCTCAGCTCAGCGTTTATCTCCTGTGAAGTGCGTGTGATTTTGAATTTGTATAAATTACTTATGGGACTCTGTAACAATGCGAATCAGGCCAACCATGCTGCTTCGGTGTCCTTACGGATTTCTTCCTGTTAGAGTCGGCGAGAATTTGGAAAATGCCTCGGATAAATATGCATGTATTAATTCTGTTTGCCCCAGACTTCGGACAGTTCTACATCAAAGCACATTGTGCCGGACGTGAAGGCCAAAGCGGTCTCTCCAGTGCCGCCTCCCCGCCAACGTCTGATCAGGGGACCGCACCCCGAGGCTGAGGACGCTCCCGTCAAAGTCGTCCGCGACGCCGAAGCCGCCGGCTCTGGCAAAGGATCCAGTTGAGTCATCTTCTCTTTCTCCGAACCTTCCTTAAGAGACACGAAAGAAAACTTGAAAACGTTTTATCATTCGTTAATGACAACTGCGAGATGGGGCACGAAGGTAAGTTGAGGTGATTGGTTTCTTCCTGTCTATATTGGGCTCTCAGAGAACTAAATATCGGGACATTCTTCAACGTCTTTTGTGCGCTTTTAAAACCAAGATGACATTATTCAACTCCCTATACATTCATAAATGGCGGTCGTCTGCTGAAACAATGCATCGTCTATGCGGTTACTCTGCTTTTCTCCTACGAGTCTACCATTAACTTGCTCCATTCACCTTCAATGTGTTGCAATACCACCTTTCATCTCAGCACTTCTCAGACATCGCCAATAGTAAAACCCGTCGTTGTGTTTGTCATTGCCTTCAAATGCGCCAAAACATGATGCCCGCTCCTCGTGCAGCCCTTGGAAGCAAATAGCGGCGCACTGAAATGAGCGGCCCTCGGAAGCGAATGGCGTCGCAGCACCTGTTCGTGGTACGTGTCTTGCACGTTCGCACGTTCCAAGCTTGAACTTTATCAAGGGGCTTTAGCCAATGAGGGGAATGCAGAGGTCACGTTTGCGTCACGTCCCCGACGGATTCGTAGCTTGTCACAAGGACTGCAGTATATACCGGCGCGCTTGGCGACGTCAAGATATATGCGCGTCTGCCGCTTTTGCTCTAGTGACTGACAACGACTGTGTTCCAAACTGTACTCGGTCCGACTCCGGAGTAAATGTTTCGTACCGTGGCGTCTCAAAACTTACTCTCGCTTACTCGAAGACGTCAGAACTGGCGTTCCAGAAGCGGGTTGATTATTCCGAAGTAATTACTCACATTGTACCCTCCTCCGATCGGAATGGGAGCGGCAGGAGGCGCCTTTCGAACGCTCGGCCCTCAGCACGCGCTTCATGCCTTCCGCAGTGCTTTGGCAGCGTGAACGCATTCGAGGTGCGTGCACCAGATGCCGAAGCGTTGCCGAAGTATAGGAAGCTGGCGCTGGACACGGGAGAACTGAAGTTCCCCCCTGCCGTTCTCACCAGTTACTATAGACCTCTTCGCTTACCATCCGGGCAAAAACGATGAGTCACTGAGCTGGTGACATATGCGCAGCGTCTGATATACAGCAGAACAGAGCTACAGCGCATTCTGAGAAGGCGTTCCACAGCCCAGCAGGCAAAGATGTAAGCGCGCAGAAGGCGATTCTTGTAAAGTCTATAGAGGTCTATCTAAAGTCCCTATAGATCTAGCAACTTTAGTATGCTTCCTCTCGAAAAAAAGCAATGTTACAAAACAGAACAAAATAACAACAAACAACACAATGTTAGAGCGCATGACTGATAAAGCAGAGCTTTGAAGTGAGAGCCCAGAGCAAGTGCACGTAAAACCGAACACTGCCTCCCGGGACAGTACTTCGCAAAGTTTGGAGTTCATGCAAGCCGATGCCCAAACCTGATTTATTTATGTTAGGATTAAAAAGGTATTCGTCCGTCCCTTGCGCTATTTATCTGTAATTAGGAATATGATTGCGTCTCTATGTGTTTCCTCTTGCATATATTTCCTCTTGTATGGGATTCTTCTGAAGTACTCCATTTAATATATTTTCTTTCTCCACATTTCGTGTACTTGCCTTCCGATATGTCATGCGAGCACAAAGTTCTTTTTGGCATACCCCGCGACCCGTTGTTTCACACTGCCCAACAGCGAACAAATAATCACGTTTCCGCGTATGGCCTCAACAGGGCGTATTCTCGAGCCGGTCTAAAGTGGTCATGTGAACTTATAGTAAAATATATTAAGGATAATAAAAAAATGAAAATCGTTTACAACTTCCTGTAAGGCCGAATTAGAGCGCAGCTCTTGAGGAGGAGGAGGGGAAGGTACGGAGAGGAGGCTTTGCCCCTCCTCCTCTCTTGCTCGCCTCCCATTTAGGGGAAAATTTTCCCCTAAATTTAACGGGAAAATTTTACCGCTAGATTTGGCGGGGATATTTTTCCGCTAGATTTAGTGGGGAAATTTTTCCGCTAAATGTAGCGGGGAAATGTTTTCCGCTAAATTTAGCGGGGAAAATTTTCCGCTAAATTTAGCGGAGAAATTTAGCCATAATGCACTGCGCGGTTACGCCAAGGCCGCTCAAGCCGGAAACGGGCGCCTAAGAGCTGCGCTCTACAATATATTTAATTACTGACAGAAGATTTGGCAACATAAATAAAGGGCCGATAATCTTAATATACATCACAAGTAAATGCACTCCCAAATTATCTGAAAAAATGCTCTGCAAATTTCATCCGGCGTTTTTATCCTCGATAGGCACGTGTGTAGGTGGTTTGAGAGAGCCTCAGATCTGATTTATATAACTATGTGTTCCTCACACATATATATCTTTACAAACATGATGAAGTATGTTATTGCCTCCTCTTTCATGTGATGAAGAGCAAGTTTATGTGCCCGCGGGCGGGACAAAAACAAAGTATCACAGGGGCGCGCGGTGGAACTATGACGATTGCGCACACAGGCCGTCAGAAAGTGCCGAATTAAGTAGCTGCTGTGTCGAGTAGAGCATGAAATACTTTGTTATATTTAACAAAAAATCATTAATTAGCAAGGGTGATGCTTATTTGTAAATTAAATTTACTGGCATCTTGTCAAGAATAATTCTCAACACCCAGGCTATGCCAGTTTATCCTGCATAAGGAAATGTTCACTTGGGTACGGGCTATTTTTAAGCAAGATTCGATCGGAGTATGAAGGTGCGTTATAGACTAGGGCGAACAATTTTGAACATTCTTTTTTACGTGATTCTTCGCCTACATCACGGTGGTAAGTGTAAAAACTGCTGGTTAGAAGCACAAGCGTTGTACTCGCCGCGCGGTGTTCCTATCAATGGTAGACTAAAAGGTCTTGTCTTAAAACTTCCGTGCCATTTTGAAAATATTATTGCTTTTAGCTGAGTTGCGTCGTCATCATATATATTGCGCAACGTATTCTGTAAAGTATATACCACATTATATAAGATTTTTTAACGTAACAGAATTGTTTAAAGAAATCTGTGAAAGTTACACTTATGCGGTTCGTGCAGGTGAGTTATAATGCCAGGTGGACATAGTATAGGGGCCTAATCGTAACGATCAGTCGGATAATTAAGTAAAATGCGTTAATTAACTTTTAATTAATGAAAATAGATATATGATTCTAATTAGAAACTTGCTCAGTGTCATCGAAAACCACTAAATCAGTATTTTTTGGAAAGAATTTGAGCGCGTGAGAAGCGTAGTAGTGTACTAAAGTTACCGCTCGTGGACCAGGTACAAGCCTGGGGCTAGATAAGAGACGGAAAAATCGCGCGGGTGCCTTACCGAAACCGCTAGCCTTGTACCTGCTCCACGAGTGATAACTTTATACTTCGTTTCAGCTTCGGTCCAGACGCAGCCAAAGCTACAAGCGCGAGCTCCGGGCTTTCAGCGTCCCTGCCAAGCACGCGCGCTCGTGCAGTGCAAGCACTGTTCTGCGCCACATACTCGCGCTTGTAGCGTCGGCTGCATCTGGACCGAAGCTGAAACGAAGTATAGTGCACTTTACGCTTCTCACGCGCTCAGCCTTTCTGAAAATTATGAATTTAGTGGTTTTCCATGACGCTCAGCAAGTTTCTAATTGACTAAAATTTTAAATAATTAGCCAACTGATTGTTACCATTAGCCCCCTATACTCTGTCCCCCTGGCCGTATAACTCACCTGCACGAGCCGTATAAGTTTAACTTTCACGGCTTTTCTTAAACAAATCTGTTAAGTAAAAAAAAAAAAAAAAAACAGTATATGGCGACAAGGTGTCGATTCCATGATTTTATTAAAATCATGGAATGGACACCTTGTCGCCACATACCGTTTTTTTTTTAGTTGTATTCTTGAAAGAATTACAGTGCCTAAAATCATTTTAGGCACTGTAATTAATTCCTTCAAGGGCACAACAAAGTTTCGACTTTTAATACTGCTACGTAAAGTTGTACCGATCGCTGGTATTTTAGGCTAGCATCACACGTCTTGACAACCTTTCGATTCAGGTAAAATACATGCGAGTGAGGTAAACAAATGAATGTTGAGTCATATAAACACGACGTTTCGTATGTTGTTTTAGATTTTCTTGTACTGATGCGTCGAACTTAAATAATGCAATTTCATATTTTTGTTACCTGAAAATAAAAATGAAGTGTACGAGCGATAAAAAAAAAAATTTAGTTACTGTTCTCACGGCGGAAATAGTGCATATTGCAAAAACAACGCGGAAAATATATTCTTAATTTAGCGTTTCAAACCGTTATCTTTACTCCCCGGAGCTGAACCGAAAGCCGTGAACCGGAACCCGAACCGAACCGATAAAAATTTCAGAGCGACACCCTGGTCACAGTAAAGAATTTTGTTCATCCAAGTAAAGAGCCGGCACCGCGCATAAAGGTCTGTGCAGTAATAATGCTAGGCGGGTGAAAACTACGAACGCAAACACCCACATCTGCTTATGTTTCTCGAAGATGGTGTCAAGTCTCCAGTAAATTGCATGCGGCAATGAAAAAAAAAAGAAAAAGAAAAAGGAGAGGAGGATTAGGAGGAAAGGAGGGAGGAGGAACAGAGGAGGGAGAGGAGGGCGGGAGGCTACAAAAGAGGAGGAGAGGCATACCCTCCCGTCTCCCTTTCTCCTCCTCCTCTTCGAGAAATGCACTCTAATTCCTTAATCCAGAGATTTGTAAACGTCTTTCATTTTTTTTAATCCCTTTCATTCCATGCGCGATGTCACGTGTCACGTGAGCGCTGTGGGTTCTTTGAAATTCCCGGACGAGGTCACGAGGCTGTGACGCCATGACCCTTTCGACCGATAAGGACTTTCCCGTCACAACGCCGCCGACGCCGGCTTTTCTGCGACCCGAGCTTCTTAACGCTATTGCGTTAACTATATAAATTATAGGCGGCATCCAAAGTCGAGGCCTCGCAGCGCATACGCGTCGCTTTACGTTTCAATGGCAGTGCTTTTTTTTTTTTTTATTGACATACAGGTTAAGAACGTTTTCGAGGGAAAGGGGGACAGGGGAGGAGTCAGCAGACGGAATGCTGGAGAGGAGAGGGGAAAACCTGCTTCTCTCTTCAGCTTCCGTCTTCAGCTTCCGTCTGCTTCCTCTTCCCCAGCCAGAAAACTTTTCCGACAGCCAGAGATGTGGCCCTAAGCTGCAGCCTCCTTAGCGCCCCTCCCCCCTTTAATTCAGCACTGCCTAGATAGGGAGACTTCATCAGTGACTGTAGGCTTTGTTCGTTTCTTTCCTTCCAGACGGACGGCCGCATCACGCCAAGCCCGACGAAGAGGCACAAACCGCGACTGTTCCAACTCAAATGCCACAGCAGAAGACTGCATCACCCCCTCGGCCCTCGTCAGATCAGGTCGAAATCTGCATCGAGGTCCATAAGCCTAACCACGACGACCGGAAGGCACAGAGACTGTCTTCTGCGCCATCGCCAGCCGGGTGAGCAAAGCCCGCAAATCGTAGGCCAATGTGCAGCTCCACGCAAGGCCCGTACAGTCTCCCTCAACTGCCCTAAAACGGCAATAGATTTCCGAATGCTTGCTCTGGATGCTGTGTTTCAAGCAGAGCGTCGCATTGTCTATGACAATATTGTGTCGGCGTAGGACCGACTAGTTATCTGAGCAGTGTTGCGTTGTGTCAATTTATAGACCGTTTCACTTCATGTGTATTGAATGTTTTACCGAACATCGCCCAAACATTTCTTGCGATAACTACGCATGGAAAGGAAAAAAAAAAAAAGAACTCAATTGATGCCGTATTATTCACTGCCGAAGGACCAGTTTAGTGGGTAGGTACATAGTGCCGCAAATAATTAATGTTTTCCAAATCAATTGTTGAATTACTACAAAGAAATATGTCGTTTCAATGTAAAACGTATTGAGCGTCATCAAGAAATATTAAACCGGTTAACATTTTGAAAGACTTTGAGCGCGTGAGATGTGTGGCGGTGCTCGACAGTTGGTATTGTGATACAGGCATATAAGTGGTAAAGTAAAAATGTGAGTAATAAAAAAAAAGAGTGGGCACGTTGATTGTAGGTACAGTTCGGAATGCAGAAGAACAAAGTATGGACTTTAAAAATTCCCAAAACTGAGAGACTCAGTGACTTGTGATTGTGCCTAAGAAGTTTCTAATTGTAGCAATATGTTTATTTTTTATAATTAAAATATCATTATGGAAACAAATAAGAAACCCGATCATCCTAAAGTAACAGGGTAGAGATTTTCATTTTTGTGCAATGCATTGTTTTTACACATAATTATTGGCCGATGTTTTGTGAAACACCACATATATTATATCACTGCAATTTCGTCACACTAATGCTCTTGCTGTCTCCCTTTTCAGGCTGCGAAGCAGTCGCCAGAAACCCAGACAACCACCGAGGGTCCAAGAGGACACCAAACCTCTCAAGCCATCCTGGCTAAAGATGATCAGTGGCGTGATGCCGTTCCAGGGGTTCTTCGACCGGGGAAAGGGAAAAATTCCCCGCCGTAGCTTGCTGCGACAGCGCACGACGTCGACGGAAATGATCATCACCACGGATGCAGCGGTGCAGCTAGAAAAGCCCGCCATGGTGGACGACTCGCAGCAGGTGTCTGAGGCTCCCGTGACTGGTGAGGCACCTCCGTCTTACCAAACTTGGGCACATCCGTTTTGTCACCCTTCTGGTCATGTCTGTGTAGCACTTGAAGATTTGTCTTAGGTGCCCTAAAATGGGTGCCCAAAGTTGGTAATGTAGGCGCCATAATGAAAAATGTTAGCGGCAATGCACAGTGGCCATTCCTCTACTGCAAGTGCCACATATGAGGCATTTGCAGTACATGATCTTGCGTTCTGCAAGACCCAGCAAGATATTCGATGATATTAACAGGGTGGCATCTATTTGTGTTTTCGAGGTAACCACGTCTGGTCTGGTATAGCCTCCGACAATATGAAAAACCCATTCGACAAGACAGTGTGAGGAGGCTGTGCTGGATTCGCTTTGGGCATGTTCACTGTAATCGTGTAAAGAAATAAATAAACGTTTGTTCTATTCTATCTTTCGAAACAATTAGAGCCTCCAGCCAAATTGAGTCACTGCAAGAACTTGAACCGCCGAATGGGTCTTCGTATTGTGGGAGGCTGTACATGAAGGCTCCAGCAGTGGCCATTTCGAGATGAACCTGCACTTAAAATAAAATAAAATATCGATAATATTTACCATCTATCCGCCGGGAGTCAAATATAGAATCCTGGCCATAATGTCGAAAACAGACACAATATTGCGGACAGAAAGAAATACAATTAAATTGACTGACACTCTTATTACGAATTTGTCACATACGTAGCTAACATGAATGGTGTGCAGATTTATATGTATATATATATATATATATAGTTTCGCGGAGTTTATTGTATAATGTATCTTAATCTTACAGAGCACAGACAATCAAATGTTAAGAAATTAATTCGGCTGCACTTTGTGGCAGTAGGCATACATAGACACGGGCCACGGTGTAAGATAATCTGGAACGACGCCTAATCAAACCCAGCTCCAGGGTGTCGAACCGGAACCGAACCGAAAACCGGAACGGAACCGTTATTTTTAGCCGAACCGGAACTGAACCGAACCGAAATCTTCGCCGCCATCTTGGAACTGAACCGGAACCGAACCGAAAAAAAATATAACGGTAACCGGTTCAAAACGGTTCAAGCTAATATTTCTTTTTTTTTTCTTAGTATCACAAAATGAACATATGGGAATAAAAAATTGGCGGATGTATTTCAATCTATAGATCAAATCGTCATATATTCAGAATTGAAAAGTATGGTAAGTTGTGGGTTTTCATGGCATTATGATTAACCATGTGTCACGTTGTCACGTGACGCCATGGTGTCAATTCATGTTGTTATGTGACCTCGTGACGTCACGTGACTCACTGCGTCAACTCGATTTAATTTGAGGGTCACTTGATGTATTAACATTGTTGACAGCATGACGTAACATGACATTACGATTTCGCATCGAGAGTCACGTGACACCGTGACGTAAGCGATTTTCATTACCCCTAGTCGAGTGCTCGGGTTCATGACAATCAGCACCACCGAACATTTGGGTAACGGCTCATGTCAATTACATATGATAATAGCCCAACTCTAACAATATCCGAAGGTCATCCCAAGCTTTTGCTTTCCAAACCCTAGCCGCCTAGAGCATGACTGTGATGAACACTGGCGGTATCAGATCACGTGGCTGCTTGTTTAAATTGGGAGTTGAGGAGATATCGACAGCTGTCTCTTTCCTTTATCTTTTCTGCATCTGCTATTAGGGGAAAAGTAATGGATGTTTCCGCAAGCTATCAACGTAGGGGATATTTCTTAACACTATTTGTTGAAAGTACAAGAAAAAAGTGTTGCAAGACCCATTTTACATTATTGAGGCACCCAAATATTTTTTCGTTTTTGCTGAACTGCATTCGAAAGATGTCCCCGAGAATAGAAGTATTGAAATGACTGAATGCGACTTATCAATATGACGTTACATAAAACTACACGTGTGTACGGAAGGAATACTAAAAAAAAAGGATATTTTAGAGACCTCAGAGAGACAGCCGAACGTTGGCAGTTGCTGTAAGTCTCACACGAGCGTCGTTCTCAAGTTATTGCACAAGTTTCGACTCCCTCTGTACTTTGCTTAAAGGAGCTATAAAAATATTTCTATACGTCACTAAATACTACTCAGGATCAACACCCTAACGTTAATAACTGTGTGAGAATCGGCCCGCTATTACCGTGAAGGGACGCGGGAACAGGTTCTTTTCTTTGCGTGTTTGCGTTCGCGCGTGTGCCCCTGTGTGTGGGTGAACTGGCGACGCTCGTGCGGGCTGGGGCAGGGGACATTAGAGAGAGAAGAAGACGAGGAGGGCACGTGGTGGGACCTTTTTGGGACATTGTAAATTAGCTTCGCTTGTAAATAGACGTGTTTTTCTTTTTCTTCCCCTATCCGCGGAGTCCTGTCTGGTTCACTCTTCCGTCAGCGACCATCAGCTGCCTCCATCGTCGGGTCCCGGCGCAATCTCGAAGAAAGAACATCTTTACTGGCGCAGTCGACAGGATTGCGTCAGCGGACCCCGGCGGCGTGATCTTCACAATGGAATCGGCGGACAGCGACTTGACGCGGCTTTGGTGCAGCCTTCTAAAGAGAAGACTGGACCACCGAGCTCCTTGAAGACTGGACCACCGACCTACTTCGTGGTGACAGATCTACCTCGGACCAGATGCCGTCCCACTCCAGCGAGGAACGCCTGAGTCTACAGCTCGGACATCATTTTCGTGCCTGACTATTCTGAGCAGCGGGCTGCGTCTGTGATCTAGCGGCAGTCGTTGACCTTACGGTAAGCTGATTCTCTGACGTGTGCCCGCCATGGATACAGACAGTGCAGAGCGGCGGATGCCGGTTCTAACGCCCGAGCAGGATAGGGTTCGGAATAGGAATGTTGACGGGCCAGGTGAATTGTCACCTTTGAGTGGATTAGTTTCAAACTCGCAGACACAAGGGGATGGGAACGGAGGAGTCCGATCATACAGCTCAATCGAAAAGGAGATAGAACTAGTAAGGGAGAAAGAACGGCTGCTACGTCTTGAGCTAGAGCTAGAACATCTACGCTCAGGGAACCAAACGCGAGCCAGTGGAGGCGGCATGGAGTTCAAACTCCGAAATGAAGTTTTAAGCTTTTTCAGATGGATGAAGGGAGTACTTACTCCCATGCCGTCGTCTGATACGTTAGTACTAAGCTGGTTTGACACCGTGGAGAATGTTTTCGACAGGTATATGATCCCTGAGCGGCTTGGAGGATATCTTGTGCGACCTTATTTCACGGAGAGCATGCGAGCACTAGTGAATAGGGTGAACGTGGGTGAAAGAAGTGGGTATGGTGCGGTCAAAGAAAGGGTCTTGTTAGAGCTCGGACTGTCGCGAGCTGAAGTCTGGAGGCCTTTTATTGAAACCACCACTTCTCTCAAAGAAGAACACAAGAATCGAAGGCAGGGCATCATACCTGAAAATTGTCGGGTGAAGTGCTTTAAATGCAAGGAATTTGGGCACCTTTCCCGCGAATGTCCCCGGAAGAAGACACCAGACGAAGAACTTTTGTTTCACATGAAAAGAGTAGACGCCGAGAATGCCACTGTGGAGGAAGACTCCAGCCGCGAGCCCGACAAGGTGACGACCGATGTGGGCAAGACCGACGGTAACAACTTCGACCACCAAGGTCAGAAGAGGCCGGACCCATCGGTCCGCGAGGCGCCTCAGATTCTGTTACAGGCCGACGACATAAAGCGGTCGTCAAAGAACAATCGCAGCTGTCTGTCTGTGCAAGTGGACATTGACGACAGAAATGAGCTGAATGTCTCGCGTGCCTGGAGGACATCCCAGCCAGCCGAGAATGACCACGACGAGCAGGTAAACGTCGACGACGAAAGGCCGTACACTTTGCCTGGGCGGCAAGCGTCCCGGCGATCTGAGGACGACCCATGTGTGAATTTCTACAACGTCGACGCCGGTCCCGACATCTTGCCTCGGTTGCGCAAGTTCCGGCAAGCCAATGATGACCACGTTGAGAACATGGGCGTCGGTTACAAGGAAAAACCGAGAGTATCTCTTGAGAGGCGGACGTCCCGACAAGCCGAGGACGACGACGGCGAGAACGTGGACGATGACGAAGGACTGAACTTATCGCCTGGGCGGCGGGCGTTTGGGCGGGCGGACGATGACGACAGCGAGAACGTGGGCGACGATGAAGGACCGAACTTATCGCCAGGGTGGCAGGCGTTTGGGCGAGCGGAGGATGACCATGACGAGGACGTAAACGTCGACGACGAAAAACAACCGAATATTTTGCTTGGGTGGCAGACGTTCTGGCAAGCTGATCACGACCCCGGCAAGGACGTGGGCGTCGACAAACAGTCGGACATCTTAGTAGGGCGGCTGACGGCACAGCGGGCCGGTGAAGATGTCAAGGAAAGCGGGGACAGCGACGAGGACGCCGTCTTCGAGATGAAGTCGTCCCAGAGTATAACTAGGGACGCCGACGAAGACTCGACCACCAGCCAGCCGGCCACGTATGAGAGAGCTGGGAGTGCAGAAGACGTCGACAACGGCGACCGCCTGCGAGGCCCATTCCTGATTCGTAAATCAAGACAGAGTATAAACTGTCGTCGCTCTTGCGCGGAGAAATTCTGGAACCAGCTATACACTGTCTGATTCAAGCCCCGCCGAAATCTGGGTGGCTTGAATAACCTGTCGGCAAAGAGACCGAGGCTAGGCGGCTAAATGCTGCGCTAGTCTCGGCGCGAGATTTGCCACTGCTTTGGAGCCTTGGCGGGCACAGTAAGAATCACTTTACTAGCATGTGATTGGCATATTGGTGTAAATTTGTTTTATAGGTTGGATTCTTGCGGGTTGAGTCACAAACTCTGCGCAAGGTGTGACTGACAGGAGTACGCGTTTGAGTTTAGTTGTTATATATTATTTTTGAGATTTCGGGTCTAAAAAATATACTTAGTCGGGAGGTGTGAGAATCGGCCCGCTATTACCGTGAAGGGACGCGGGAACAGGTTCTTTTCTTTGCGTGTTTGCGTTTGCGCGTGTGCCCCTGTGTGTGGGTGAACTGGCGACGCTCGTGCGGGCTGGGGCAGGGGACATTAGAGAGAGAAGAAGACGAGGAGAGCACATGGTGGGACCTTTTTGGGACATTCGAAAATTAGCTTCGCTTGTAAATAGACGTGTTTTTTTTCTTCCCCTATCCGCGGAGTCCTATCTGGTTCACTCTTCCGTCAGCGATCATCAGCTGCCTCCATCGTCGAGTCCCGGCGCAATCTCGAAGAAATAACATCTTTACTAACTGCTTGAACTTGGCTTTGCTATTTTTTCTAAGCAATGGCAGTCGCCGAAAAATTCGAGAAATGTGAGCATCGTTCATCCCCTCAACTCGGAGCCAGAAGCGGCCATGTGGCCTGGTGCCTATCTTCTGCCGCCAACGTTAATCATACCCCCGCGCTGGTGTTTTAAAGGAAGAAAACGCGTGCTCAGCTCCAGGCATTGTTAGAGTTCGGCTATTCTCATCTCGCAGTGGTTGGACACGAGCCACTACCCAAGTGTCTGCCAAGACATTGAATATTACGAGCCGAAGTCGAGTGCTTACGCAGTCCTCCTGTCCAATCCATGAGCCGCGCTCGACTGTCGTCAGGCGGGAGGTTTTGATCCTACAATTTCGACATCAATCTTTGGGAAAGCAAGACTAAAAGAAATAGTCTCATTTAATCCTCGCAATTTCACCGCGACAAAGAAGCTTCTGAATTAGTGGCGGCCTGTGCGAGTGTACTTGTGTCGGAGGACCAGTACGCCTCAGAAAAGTCATGAACATTCCAACCCGATGTCGTTTTATGACCCATCTAAACTTCACGGGGTGCAAAATAAAATCAATGAAGGGTTGCGGTTAACAAGTGTCAAATAAATTTGTCGAATGAACACACACCAACGGAGGAGGCAATCCCTCAGGAATACTTTCAGCCTTTCCACTCTGGTGAAGAAGGAAGACCAGCGAAGTTGTACTATGGTGTAAATAAAGTAATGGCCGGCCGCAAGTCGGCAAGCCAGAGTGGAAAGGCTAAAGAGGTTGCCGCCATCTATGCGCGACAGCGGCAACCAGACAACCGGCAAGCCGGTTGTCTGGTTGCCGTCGTTATTTATAGAGGGCGGTAGCTTACCAAAAAGCACGTTTTTGTCGTGTCAGACGCTTGCGCCGTTCCTAGTGAAAAGCGTCTGACTCGCAACTAAAGGGTCGTGGGTTCGAATCCCGCCTAATATTCTTAATCTTTTTTAAGGCAAAATAATTACTTTCAAAAGTGAAATCATTTGAGACATACGGCGACCTTTAATTCGCATTACATGTCATGTTTTAATCACTCTCATTCCACACGTGATGCCACGTTTCCCGTGAGCATTGTGGGTTGCTTGAAATTCTTGCACGAGGGTATGTAGCTCTGACGTCATGAACCTATCAACAAATCAGGATTTTCCAGTGTCGCCACCGACATCGGCTTTTATGCGACATGAGCTCCTTAACGCTATCGAGTTAAAATCATCAGTTATCAAAGGTGATGCTCATTTGCAAATTAAATTGACCGGCGTCTTGTCAAGAAGAAATCTCAACAGTCAGACTATGCCAGCGTATTCTGCATAAGAAAATGTTCACTTGGGCAAGCGCTTATTTGGGTCAGATTCGAGAGAGAGAGAGAGAGAGAGAGGTGGCGTGAGAGAAGCAGGAGAGGTTGTTCTAGCGGGAATGCTGAACTGGTTCCCATGAAAAGAAGTAGAGAGAAAGGATCTGAGTGCGAAGGTGCGTATACATTAGAGTGAACAACCGCATGCCGCATGATTAGTGGCATGCATGCGGTGCTGAGTGTAAACAATGTTTAGTTAGAACAACAAGCATTTGGGTTGCCGTTCGGTGTTTCGATAAAAAATAGACTGAAATGAATTATTCTAAAACTTTTGTTACATTCTGAAACTTTCGTTGCTTTTAGCTCAGTTGTGTCGTCATCATATATATTTATATTGTGAAGTGTATTTCGTAAACTTTATTTCATAATTAGCATGATCACGAGGTGCTCATTTCATAATTTTATGTGATGTAATTCATTCCTTAGTTCAAGGACACAATCAAGATTTCATTTCTAACACTGCGACACAAAGTTGTACCAATCACGGGTATTTCAGGTGACCTACATCACTTTGCGACAACATTTTATACCGTGTAAATAGATCAGCTTGAACTTTAGAATTTTACTTAAACACAAAGAAAGAACAATAAAATACAGTATAGTTCTAAATTTGAAGCTGATCTATTTACAGGTATATACCAACCAGCTCAACTCATTACTCTTGTCCTTAAACAATTTGATTCATGTAAAATATATGTTACTGGTAAACAAAGGGATGTGGAGTCGTATGAACACGACGTTATGTATGTTAATGTAGATTTTTTCTACTCTTGCGTTGAAATTAAATAACTGAATTTAATATTTTTGGTACCTAAAAACAAAAGTAAATTGCACGGACGATCGAAGAAACTATATAGTTAATCGTTTCACGGCGTAAATAGTGTATATTGCCAGAACAACGCAAAAAATATATTCTCAATTTAGCGGTTCAAAACCGGTTCGAACCGGTTTGAACCGGTTTGAACCGTTATTTTTGCTCCCCGGAACTGAACCGGAACTGAACCAAAAGCCGTGAACCCGAACCGGAACAGAACCGATAAAAATTTCGGTTCGACACTCTGCCCAGCTCCCTATTTCAGCTTGAAAAAAAGTTTGAGAGAGCCAAACGTCAGTTCCTCGTGGTTTGCTTTTTCACCGCCCTCATGCATCTTGTTATAACATTTTCTGAAAATAAAACATATTTCGTCATTCAAGATTAAAAAACAACAAAAAATTTACATGCACGTTTTCTCGCAAAAATGTTTTCCCCGCATATCCTTTGTTTAACACATAGTCTACTACACCCTTCAGGGTTATTACGCTCTCATCGTTGAAGATGGAGAACCTGAAACGCACAAATTACCGCTGATGGTTTTGTCGCAGGTGGCTGGTTCGATACCGCATCCATTTATCGTTCGAAGCTGGACGCCGAGGTAACTCTGGGGCAGTGTATTGAAACCACTGCTACACCCAAAAGAAGACGAATCACTGAAAATTTCGTCCCAATGCGTTTGGACGGAGAGGCTTCAAGGTCAAGACGCACCACATCAGGTAGTGGCACAAACACGGAAAATGCTGAGCTGGTCCTCAGAGATGCACAGAGTCACATGGATTGTGATTTGGCTGTAGCGACCATTTGTCACGACACAATTTCCGAACCTTCGTTGCTGCAGAACGCGCCCACAAAATCTGCGGGGTCGTCGAAGTTTTCCTCAAGTCAAGAGTCACCCTCCATCGATCATTCAGCAGTTGTACCGACCAGTACAACACCGGGACTTTTCACGAACCATTCCCAGATATCACTAGGAGCTTCGGGGCAAGACTTAGACGATCTCTATCTCCAGATGCAATGCCCTAGTTTGAACGAAATGACTGAGCTTTCTTCCAGTTGTAATGCAACATCGGACGGCGAAGAAATACCGCGCAAGAGTGCCGCAGGCAAGGACATAGAAGTCGCCGTAGGCCGAGATATGAAGCCGACTTCGACAGCCAGTTCATGTCACGATACGACTGATGCTTTCGTACACTCAAAACTTGACGTCAGAACTACAGCAAAAAATGGTCAGCAATCGGTTGAGGCTGAACAAGTATTTGACGAGGATATGTCTGACTCCGTCCTCGATGAACTTGAACATCAGTTCAAGACACCAGAACCCACATCTTCGAGCGTCATGTCTCGAGGTATCTTTCGAAAGGCGAAGTCACCTTTTGACACGCCGACAGAAGGACAGCGTCGCGTCAGCTTTCTGGAGAAGCCGTTTGCAGAAGTGCTGCATATCATTAAAGAGGAGGAGGACTCTTCCGATGAAAGGAAAGGAGGCTCGGCGAGTAAAAGTAAGCAATTTTATCTACTACGCCAGTTCGTCTTTCATGCGCTACTTCATTGTAATTCAGCTGCATATAAAAGGAGGGTTTGCTCAAAAACTCTACTAAAAAAGAAAACGGAATATTGTGCATTGGGTGTTTAAATCACTTCTTTAGGAAACGCGCATGTGCGTGTGTGTGTGTGTGAGTTTGGGAGCATTTACACAAACATATCTCGCTTCATTTCAGCCACCATGCACTTCAGATGCACTCCGTACTTTCGCGTGCAGTATGCATACGAACCGTGTAGAACCGCTCTACGTGGTTCGTATGCATGTATCTGCGCGCAAAGTGCGGAGCGTATCCGAAATGGTCGTTGAAATGAAGCGAGAAACGAGTTGGGTTGTCTAAGCTGCTGCTGAACAGAGACTTTTACACGCAAAACGCTCGCCGTTTTCAAACAAAATAGGGAAGGGGCTCGCACCCACACGCTTTAACCATAATTCCGGTTATATAGTCCATGCCTTCGATTAATGTCACGCGCCTAATGAGGAGAATTGGGGTGGACGAGCCTAGAGTTCGGCAAAACATAATGTATATAGGAGTGCAAACTAAAGACCGGTTTGTATATAGGGTGCGCGTTTCTCGTTAAACTTCGTGGCGGCGTTGCACTCGAATCATCGCCATCTCGCTTTTTTATAGGATATAGGAGTATAAAGTTGGGCTTAGAAGGGCGGGAGGAACCACATATGTTTGTCTTTTTAGACTTAAGATAAGCGGCCCAAGTCCGAGGTCTTTGTGCGTCTATTATCAGCGGCTAAACCAAATCACACGAAGTAAACGCGCCGTCGTCCTGCGCTTTTTTTTTTTTTGCGTGATTGTTTTTTTTATTTATTTATTCATTTATTTTTTTATAGCACACACACAAAGATGACGACCGTTGCGATGATGCCCCCTGGGCGTGGCTCGATCGGATCTATCGAGTCGCAACGTCGGCTGCGCTCGGGCTTCATATGAAACGGAGCATAAGATTATGTTACATAGCCTTTTGAGTCTGCGACGCCCATTTCTCTCGACTGAAATAAATGCTTAGAATGTAACCCGGAAAGCTAGTATTAATGTATTCTAGTAATGGTGCTTTCTGTTTATTCCCTGTGCCTTTCAAAAAGCGTCTTTTTCGGCATTTATGGTTTTGTACGACAATCCATACACGAAATTCGGTATGAGCTCTACTTTTGGGTGTCTTCGCTAGTCAAAACATCCTTTCTTTGCCAATGAAAAACATCATGCGCTCTCTACCGAGTGGAGACGTTCCTTGACAGCTAATCACCGAAAACTTCTTACGAGTTAACGGTTGAATCATGTTCACTATACCTGTTTGACAAGTTCAGCAGCTATACGGGCTCTTTGAACATGACCGGCTCACTCGCAGTGTTTCAAATTCTTGCAGGCAAAGAGCAACTCTCGACGCCGGGCAGCGCCGTTTTGAAAATTCTCGAATCGAGCCCGAAGCAAACGAATCTCGAGGGCACCGAACGACACCCTGATGATGCCTTTGTCGTGTACCAAGCGGAAACGAACGTCTTCAAAAGTCAGATGGTAGCCGTCACCAGAAGCGGCCAGTCAGACCACAGTCCCTCCTTGACGACGTCTCAACCAGTCAACCGAGGATCCAAGTTCTCCCTTGTGCATCACCAACCATTTTGCGGCTCTGACGAAGGACCCCTAGCCCCATCGCCGTCCACGTCTCTGTCATTCGTGTCCTCCGAGTCGGGCCACAACGTGATGCATCCATTGACCGACCTGGCGCTCCTTCGGGGACTGCTGCCTTGCCGCAGGCCAAAATACGAGACCGGGGACGGGAGGTCGCGAACTGGCCAACTTTCAAGGGCGCTGTCGGCAGGCACGCACACTGAAGAAGCGGCAACGAGGACTTCGCAGCAAGCCTTTGGTCGAACCCAGCAGTCATCGGTTGGTGATAGACGAAGGGGATCTTCGGTTTGGCCCAGGACTGGAGCGCGACAAGCGCTTGCTCCGATGTCGCCCAGAGGGCCCTCCTGGGCCGCCGCGATCGGCACCCAACACTACTTCCGTGAAAGATATCCCTTTCCTAGAGCCCCAACTCCGGATTCAGTGACAGCCCCGAACCATACGGAATACGGCTTTCAGCAGAAGAAGTCTTCTTTGGCCTCACTGTCTGCAGACGCAACTCCTGAAGATCCTTCAAGGCCCATAAGACCCTCCACGGCGAAATCCGAAGTGTTCCTGACAAGGAGCACAACCGGGTTGTACAGGAGCTCGCCGTGCTTCCAAGATTCTAGCAACTCATCCAGGAACGATCTCTTCCTCCAGCCGCTTCGACTTAGGGACCTGGTAGTCCTGCGGTACCCCCAGTTTCGCTGGCTAACGGTACAGTCAGAACAATATACAGACGCAGGCGTGCAGGGATCGCAGCGAGAGTCTCAGTTTGCTACGTCTGAAAACTCCATTCGAAATACTCCACCACCATCGCACGTGAATGCAGTTGTGAAAACGCTCCGAGAGATTTATGTGGACACTTCAACACTTTCCCTACACCTTTCCGCCGACACTACTGGAATAGCGTCCGCTGTAGACGATAAGAATTTCGGTGATCTTCTAGCGGCAGCCAAAATGGCGCCCCTAGAGAATGTTGGTTTCGGTAGTCCTTTGGAGGCTACAAGGCCTAAAGATGGGCATTCGGGGGACGCCACACCATCCTTAATAAATATAGCTGTCACGGGGCTTGATTTGATATCATCGTCTTTGAGCAAATATGCATCGAAGGAAACGTCAGACGTGTTAGAGGAGATAAGCTGGCCTCCTACGGAAGGCCTTATTCTCATATCGGACAGTTCGACTGCAGTCAGCGTAGCTGGCAGTTCCCCCGTCGCTGCGGATTGCAGCAGCATTGCCATCGAGCCCAGTTTGAAGGACAGTGTGCAGTCAGGCAGCTTGAAAGTCGGTACTGTTAGTAGCAGTGGCAGGCGACTGTCGACAAGGATCCTCGAAGGCCTTTCCTTTGAATCGATATATAATTCAGTCCTGCAGCCTCAAATTTCTACTGATCCCGCTACCGACATAGGCGCTGACGGTGTCCTAAATCCTCCGAGGGGTACTCGAGGTATATCACTCCCTGGTCGCCTCTTCCCTCCTCACGAAACAATCGGCTGGGATGAAAGGAAGGCGGCGGTCATAGTGACGGCTCAGACTCAGGTCAAGTTAGGGACGACTTGCAGAACCGAAGCTCTTCCGGATGGTGCCACTTTGGTGTCAAGTTCAAAGCTTGCTCTGAGGAGTGGGCTTCGCTCGCAGACGAATGAAGCTATCGCACCCAGGGAAGACGCAAAAAGGCGACGGGAAGCCAGCCCGGCCGTTTTGGTGCATGAAGCACTATATCCGAGGCCGACGCAAGACCGCGAAGACACGTCATCCACACCGGAGTCCACTCTGGACAGTGCCCAGGTGGCACAGTTGGGCGTGCAGACTAAATCAGAACTATGTCTGCAAGACAGCTCAAAAAGCTCGATGTCGTCTCTCGGACGTCGGAAAATGAACGTTCTGACAGTTGAAGAAGGTGAACTGTCTGCTTTTTTCTCATTCGAGGAAAGCAGCTCCAACACTTCTCTGCTCCCGGATGCGACAAGCCTCAGGTTCTCGGAGGATTCCCTCAGCGATACCGACGCCAGTTCATCGAATCAAGATGACGGCAATTGCGCTGCTAATTAGATTGCTTATTAACACTAACCGATAGCTGTCCGTTTACATGCCTGAAAGGCCGTTTTCCAGAGACAATAGGAGGATAGTTTTTCCCTGCTGTATGTCGCCATACATATGAAGCACTGCAACTTACTTGGTTTAAAACAGTTTGTTTTGACCATCAATGTAATAGTTGTAGAGAATGTATACAATGTATACGATAGTGAGTGAACAGGACATTTCACCTACCGCTCGTTCCCCCTGCGCACTGCGACGACAGAATAAACCATAAACCTCAATGTTTCGTTTTCTATCGCTTTGTTTGGTGGAGTACTGAAGCGACCCAAACCCTGGAACTTGTACATTTGATATGGGACGCCGCTGTCGCTGGCTCTTCAAGCTGACCATTGCACTCTTACCGCTCATTCACACTGGAAGCGGATCCGCGTTCGGAAAGCGGTTGCGAACGTGGTTGTGTGAAGATCCAGTACAATTGCACGCGCACTCGATGACATCAAGTGCGCGTGGAACCGTACTGGATCTTCATACAACCGCGTTCGTAACCGCTTTGCGAACGCGGATCCGCTTCCAGTGCAAATGAGCGGTTAAAGGGGCATCAGATTGCTCTTTGAAATTCTTGTTGTATGGTCATAACTCAATGTACGAGCTCTAAGCATTCTAAAAAAACGAATTTACATTCATGCGCGTCCCATTTGCATATTAAAAGAAATGATCGAGGATTGCGATATTCATCATTGTTGCTGAACGACATGTGGCGCTACCGAACCTTGCTGAATACTGTCGAACGACAGCGCTTGTCAGCCACTCCCTTGCGATGGGTTTCCGCATGGAAGAGCGGGATTGATCAGTCGCTCTTTCACGCGGGAAACCCATCGCTCGCCAGTGGCTGAGAAGCGCCGTCGTTCGACCATATTCAGCAAGGTTCGGTAGCGCCATCTGTCGTTCAGCAACAATGATGAATATCGCAATCTTTGATCACTTTTTTTTTATATGCAAATGATCCGCGCATGAATGTAATTTCGAGTTTTTAGGATGCTTAGAGCTCGTAGAGTGAGTTAAGACCATAAAACCAGGACCTCGAAAAAGTACGTTCGTGCCCTCCTAAAGGTCGGTTCACACAGGCATTTTCCTACGTTACGCTGCGCTAAAACCGCTTACGTCACGAGTCAGCAGGCATACGAAACACAAATGTCGCGGTGACTCCTCACGTAACATAAGAAATCGGGAGCAAATCGACCCCGTGTGAACCGACCTTTAGAGGCAATATAAGGTAGTAAGTTTTGTGGGGCTGGTGCGCTGGCAGCTCGCTCCTGCTGTTTTAGCCAGAGAAGCAGCTCGATTCCATGGACGGCTGACTTTCCCTTTTGAATTAGTTTGCTATAGTTAGCGACAGAGTGAGAACGGCAGTGAGTGACTTTCGAACGCCTTGCCTGCAGTAGGCGTTCGAACACAGCCTCCTTTATACTAAGAAAGCCTGGCGGTTCGACGACGGAGCCATAGAGGCCCGGTCGCAGATTTGGAGCGCGAGGACCTGGGCCCGGTTTCTCGAACGCTAACCGTGGGTTAAAGTTAACTATTGTCCCTAGAAGGGAGAATTCTAGGTCACGTGACTGGGAGAGCAGGGGCGCCGAAGGAGGAGCAGTACCTACAAGCAAAATGGCCGCGACGTCGCTTAATGAGGGCTAATAGTTCTGCTTGGTTCTGCTGAACATTCATTTCGATCTAGCTGTTATATTAATGACTCACCATCAACCTATTAGCACGTCAAGCAAAGGGGTAGTTCAGAGGGGCTACTAAACTAACCGACGGCAGCATTCCGCGAACGCATCACTCTTCAGCAGTCCGGGATCCAAGACATATGACGGTACATAAGCGTTTGAAGTGTTTTTATGGTGAGTAAAAAAAATGTTTTGCGAACGAGGGTTGGTATATATTTATACTAACACGTTTAATTTGTTACACTATGCACGCCAACTCGTGAGCAGCGATTACTTTGCGGAGAAAGGGGGTTATTCTCGATAAAGTCTTCGTTCCGGGTGAAGAGCTGGAACATTGTACCGTTTTTGTTTTTATTTTTTGTTCGCAGTGCGCCGACAGTATGTCGACAGCATCGAGGTTTCTACATATCCCCGGTGGCCAGCAATTCAACGGTGACGAGAAGCTTAGCTTCTCGTCACCGGTGCATCGGTTGGGCAAACGGAAGAGAGGGCAAACAGTTGAGATCAGCAGGAATCGCAGAAACGTGCGTCGCAAGGAACAAAAACGAGACTACAGCATCGGTGTTGCCAGACTGGAAGGCACACGGGAAAGTTATGCGTTGTTTATGGCGAAACATATTGAAGGAAATGTTTCTTACATTTTCGAATATTCGTCGACAAACTCTAGCACAGCAGCTAAAATTTCTTCGTACCATCTAAAGCAAATAAACTGGTCTTCAAGTACAACATTACTATATATTGACATAAAATACCATACTAGATCGATAACAACCAGCGGAAAAAGAGGATAAACAAATGACTGGCTTGTTTCACCAATAGATGGCGCATCTTACTGCCCAATCGAAAATAATTATTGTTGTTCTATATCCAGGCGTTTATTACAGTACCTAGGTACTTTTTTCCTTTCTAGGCACCGTGGTTTACCAAAATGGGTTTACCATCGCTTCGAGCCTCAAAGGCCCGAGCCGAGCGGTGGGGAGCGTTTGGCGCACTTATCGATATATGCCGCTAGCTCCTTATCGAGACTAGTCTGTCTATGCTAGATCGCAAACTCAACGATGAAGTTAACTCAATCGGTCGCTGATTGGCTGCCCTTTTGGTCACGTGATGTGACGTTGCGATTGAGTTTTTCCCTAAGGATTCCGGTGGAGTTCGAGCTATGCTGGTGAAATAATGAAGTTCGCGGTGACGTCAAAATGTCGTCACGATTGAGTTTGGCGATGGAGATAACTTTGTAGTAGTCGGGCAGCAAAAGTTGCCAAAGTCAATGAAGATGGCGACGTTCAAGCTCGCGGACGGGGCGGACCAAAGCGGACTATCGCTACGTTTTTATGTGTTCGCCGTTCAAGGTTCGTCAGGGTCGTAATCGGGGAATACTGCCTGACACTGGCTGGTGCTGACATTTGCCGTGGAAGCTTTGGCGGCGTCGCGAGGGGCCCCATATGGTGACCGCCGAGCAGCAAGTGCTCTCTTTGAGCGTTGCTGGCGGCACATTTTACTGCGACGAAGACGTCACCGGGCGTCGGTGTGCTGCGAGTCGCATTCTTTGGATGATACAGAGGCGATAATCGATAACCCGGGGCTGAAGGTGGGTGGGCTTCGCGCGCCAAGTGAAGACGGAAAGACGACGACCAAGAAGTTCAGCGATGCGAATTTAGCGGTGTTGTCGGTAAGTGCTCAATACACATTTTCTCAATGCGCTTGCACGAGAGCTCTCGGTAGAAAACGGGTGCCTCGTTCACCGTGATGAGTGTCGTGTGAGATAGTCGCACGGATTCAAGCTTACTCGTGATTGCATGTGTATCATCCAAATGTCTCGGGCCTCAACATCTGGAAATCGTTCTGCTGCAGCACGTTGTGTACGTTTTCATTTTACGATTGCAGGTTCAAGCTGGTACAGTATCTTGTTCTTTGTTTGTGTTGTCTGAAACGTTTCTGCTGCTTTTCTGCCACATCGGGTAGGGCGCCTCGTCAAGCCGCAAGCCATGCAGCTTGAGGTTTGACATTATATGCCCCATCTCCCACCTTTGTATATAAAGGAAAATAAAGAGATTATAAACTCAATTGACACCTCTTTGCTCTGAAGGCATAATTTTGGGTATTGTGCAAGACAAGTGGAATATCTCCACTTTTTTTTCAACTTTTTTGTTATTACATTTTCAGCCTCTTTGGAATGCTATATGTGCAACTACTATCTCCAAGTAGAGGCTACATTAGCATAAAGAATTTCTATCTTGTCTTGATGTGCTTTTGGACAACTGAAAAGGTTATGAAACCTTCATGTCAGATACCGCCTCACTGTTGTGTGCAGGTGACAGCGACAAAACCCTGAAGCCATGCTTGCACACCAATTCCTCGCAACCCCAATGGATGCTGTGCTGTCCTGAGGCCAAGCTTAACAAAAAGCATTGCTTAAGATTCTGTCGTAGAGCAGTGAATAGGATGCTGAAAAGCAGGTTCCGGTGGTTGCAAAGGTGCTAGGCACAGCAGCATCTGCATAAGATGCAGATGTTGCTGTGATGAATGCATATACAGAATGCTTATGCATTCTGTATATGCATTCTGTATATGCTTAGCATATACAGAATGCTTATGCAGATGACTGCATAAGCATTCTGGCTCTAACATAATATTGTTCCAAGCATAGAGGAAGAAAAGGTGAAGAATTAACTGTGGTTGCTGGTATCTGGACGATTGAACTTGCACCGCCGTGTCACCGTTAATTTCTAAATCCCTGTATATGAAATATACATCAACATCTTAAGTCGAGATACGAGTCCCGGCACATAAACAATTGCACCGAAATTATTCGATGTATGACAATTTTGTCGGGTATGACCAAGGTAGTGCTGCAAATCTTTTTTCTATGCTATACTGAAATCATGACAGGCGCAAAATGGTGCCTAGGGAGCATGTTTTATTTTGCATGGAAATTCTGCACCCCCATGAAGGGCAGCACGAGTGTGGTCAGTGAAGATAACGGCTGGGTATGTGCAGCTGCTTGTCCCTCCACAGCCTGCAAACAAAGTACACGAAAAGGGTGAATGTTTATGAAAAAACAAGCATTTTTAAAGACTATGTTACAGAAATTACATAGAACAAGAGAATTCCAGGGGTGTGGTGAGCAGTAGTGTATGGCATACCACTGCTTTTACCTTCTTTTAGAACTCTCATGCAGTGCTGGAAATATCAAGAATGCGAGACTCCTGAAAGACATTTTGTTTATGCGGGCACCTTCCTAACCTAGGAACTGCTCAGACCAGCAAACTCATGGTGTGGGTCTTCCAGTACAACACGCAACCTATGAAGCAAGCAGCCTTGACCAATG
This sequence comes from Ixodes scapularis, assembly GCF_016920785.2. NCBI lineage: Eukaryota > Metazoa > Arthropoda > Arachnida > Ixodida > Ixodidae > Ixodes > Ixodes scapularis. Next base: position 32,649,380 of record NW_024609839.1, read on the forward strand.
TGCACCTAGCATGATCCAATTACTTTGCAGCAGACAGGCCTGCTCTGTCCATCACATGAAAAATGGAAAGCGAGAAGTTGGAAATCACTCACTTCGAAACACAACACAAGGTTCGAAAATGAAAAGGAGCGAAAAAAGAAGAGTCCTGCATTTATTTTCCTTTATGCTAAAACTGTCTGTCATAACTGATTTCCAATGACAAGTTAACTGTTGTTCCCGTCAATGTTTTTGGTGCTGTGGAAGTCCACCTCTTCCGCATTGCGTTGAGCAAACAACAAAGACTGTGAGCACAAGCTGCTCTGGATGTAACTGAATAAAGCAAGGACGAAGAAACTTGGCCTGGAATAATTCATTAGTGCCATATGACACAATTTTTCTTTCCACGGTTCTCCAAACAATGCTTGCCAGCCAATTTTAGACCTTGACTGCACTTCTCTACATCTAGGGCACTCATGCTGCAATGTTGGGTGCCCAGCAGCATGTGCAATGCAACCAGCTGCTCCCGCTGAGTGGGCTAGAGGTCCTAAACAGTGCAGCTGGGGGCAGTTCAGGCCCTCACCATCCAGGATGGCAGTGTACAGCTGCAGCTGAAAAAGATTAGCACAACTGACCGATGACCGGAGTAGCAAAATTGCGACAGGCAGCGCTATTGTTCCTGAGCGCGCCAATAGCAGGTGCCAGTCATGCTTCATGTCTCAACGTGTGGGTGGCTGCCAGAAAATTGAGGGGTAAGATAGCTTTCGGAATGCAAGCTTTAGGATGGGCTGCTTTGTGCCGGCCACCACCGTGTGTCGCGATTTTGCTGCTCCGGTCGTTGGTCGCTTGTGCTTGTCTTTTTCCGCTGCAGCTCTACCTGCATGATGACTGGTGTACAGCTGACATGACAGTTTCAGTAGCATACATACATGATTTGCAGGTAATGCCATGTCAGTATAAAAGACAAGACCTTTGAGTACTTCCAAGGGCACCTTGTTGGTGACCACCACTTGGTACATGTCAGATGTGGTTAATGGCAGATGCAGCCCATATTGCCATGCACGTCTCCGAGCAAGCTTGCCCGTGGCCGAATGGTTATCGTGCTTAGCTTGCACACAAAGGGCTGAGGTATGATGCCTGGCCGCACATGCACCTTTTTGTTATTTCTGTAAATGTTAAATTTTAGTTTAATTCAAGAATCTCGTTGCTTGTTCACAGTCAGCATGTTCTACGCACCGAACTTTCTATGCCGATTGTTCCAGAAGTCCACGCATAAATGTAAACATTTTCGACGGACATCCGTCTGGTTAGGAATGATTAATAAATCTTCAACTTTGAAACTCTAACCAAGCTTTATTATAAAGCAAAAATCCCGACGTTTCGGAACCAACTCGGTCCCTTGATCACGGGTGACTGTTTTTGTCCCGCGGAATGGCCTGCCCACGAACCCGAACACCCCCGGGTGTTTTCCGGATTATCCCTCTTAACCCCGAAACGTAGCTGCTGGGAAGGGTCCCCGTCGACCGGTTTATGTTGCCACGTGTGAATTGAATATGCCAGGACTCCAACAGGAGGCGCCTCCGCCAGTTTTTCTCCGTTCCGAGGATGGAGCTGTTGTCAATGTCGATGGAGTGGCTCGTCTTCTCGACGTGTTCGGCCAGCGCGCTTCCCTCCACATTTTTTTTCGCGATGTCGTAGCGGTGGCGCCGCAGGCGCTCTGGATAGTTTTTCGTCTCCCCAACGTACGACGCGGGGCAGTCACCGCAGGGAATTTTATAAACCAGTCCCTGTGCCCTCTCCCTCGGGGGGCGATCCTTTGGCAGGGGGAGAAGGCCGCCGATGGTCGAGACTGGCTTGTGTGACACCGCTATGCCGTACTGTCGCAGTACTCGGGCGAGAACCTCGCTTGTGCCCTTGATGTAGGGTACAGACACGCGGGTGGAGGGAGGGGGGGCGTCTTGGGTTGAAGAGGTGCGTCGAATTTTTTTGATCGTGCTTTTTACAAATCTAGCTGGGTAGCCATTCCTCCGCAGGTCTTGTTTGATCGTTTCGATCTCTTTTCGAAGGGTCTCCTCTGATGTGCACACCGTGATCGCCCGTCTGACGAGTGCCGAAGCCACGGAAGACTTATGTGTCCTAGGGTGACTTGAGGAAAAGTCCAGGTATCGGCCTGTGTGTGTCGGCTTCCTATACACACAGTGAGAAAGTCCAGGCGGCTTGACTCTCTCACTGCACAGACGTCTAGGAAAGGGAGACAACCATCTGATTCGTGCTCAATCGTGAATTGAATCGCTGGCTCGATGCAGTTTAGATGTGTGTGGAGACGGTCGATCTCACTGGTCTTCACAACACAAAAGCAGTCATCGACATACCGCAGGAAACACACGGGTCCTGGGGAGAAAGTGTCCAGGGCTTTTCTCTCGATCGCCTCCATCACGAGGTTTGCCACAGTGACGGAGACCGCAGCACCCATAGCCGTACCACTGGTTTGTCTGTAGAAGCGGCCAGCAAAAAAAAATAAGTGCAGAATAGGCAGAATTCCAGTAGACAGCAAATCTCGTCCACCTCAAGGCACGTTCTTTCGGAGAGTCTCGTGTCAGACGAGAGGGCCTCCCGCGTCACAGACACTGCGAGAGGCACAGGCACACTCGTGAAAAGCGACACGACGTCGAGGGAGACAAGGCTCTCGTCGTCCCGCAGTTCGAGGCCCGATGTGAGCTCGACGAAGTGTCCAGAATTTTGGACGTACGTGTCGGTCTTCCCGGTTAAAGGCGACAGCAGTCGGTGGAGATGGTTGGACAACGCACGTAGCGGAGACGTGGTGAAATCCACTATGGGTCGGAGGGGGACATCTGGCTTGTGCACCTTCGGCAGGCCATAAAAGGCCGGCGCTGAACCGTTCCGGCAAATGAGACCCAAGTGAAGGCCTCGGGACTCGGGATACCCATCAAAAATCGTAGAGAGCATTTTGTTTAGACTTGCCTGAATCTTGGCAGTCAGGTCCTTTGGCAGAGTCATGTATGCGTCGGTGTTGAGAAGCTGAAGCGCCTTCTCATCGTAGTCCGCGCGGTCGAGTAGCACGGTCGCGTTCCCCTTGTCGGCAGGGAGGACGACGATGCTCTTGTCTTCTCTCAAGTTCTGAATGGCTGCTTTCTCTTCCGGCGTGTAATTTAACTGCTCCCGTCGGTGCGCTTTGGACAGCACGCCGATGGCCTTGAGGCGAGCTTCTTCACGGATGCAGGGGTCTAACTCACGCAGGCCATATTCGACAGCAGCTGCCATCGAAGCAATAGGCGGCGTTGTTGTGGTTAGGTTGAACTTCTTTCCCTTTGCCAGAACACGCGTCTCGGTCTCAGAGAGCACTCTCGAAGACAGATTCTTCACGAACCTCTTGTTGGTCTCTTGGGAGACGGCGGGACGCAATTGGAGAGATACGAGCTTCTTCTGGTGGTCCGAACTCCTTCTCTCAGCGGCCGACGTGGCAGCAGATCTGGCAAAGTCGTCGATGGCTGGAAAATGCTCCGGAGCACGGTATTCCAGTTGTCTCCGCAAAAAGAAGAGATCCAAGTCCCTCTTCCTGAGAGTTTCCCGGCATTCTTGAATCCTGGAGTCGAGCAGACGACGTTCGGCCTGTTCGACGATCCTGTGACCCTCGGTGGTGTGGACCAGGCGTTTCAGGCGGAGACTCCTCGGGATTAGCCGTAGTTCCTTGCAAGTCTTGTTGAACGTGAGGTGGGTTTTGACGGTAGAGATGGAGTTGTAGAGGTGAACATATCGCTTGGCAAGCCGCACCACCACAGGACCGTAGTCATTGCAGAGAGACTTCAATGTAAACATTTTCGACGGACATCCATCTGGTTAGGAATGATTAATAAATCTTCAACTTTGAAACTCTAACCAAGCTTTATTAAAAAGCAAAAATCCCGACGTTTCGGAACCAACTCGGTCCCTTGGTCACGGGTGACTGTTTTTGTCCCGCGGAACGGCCTGCCCACGAACCCGAACACCCCCGGGTGTTTTCCGGATTATCCCTCTTAACCCCGAAACGTAGCTGCTGGGAAGGGTCCCCGTCGACCGGTTTATGTTGCCACGTGTGCATTGAATATGCCACGACTCCAACAGGAGGCGCCTCCGCCAGTTTTTCTCCGTTCCGAGGATGGAGCTGTTGTCAAGGTTAATGGAGTGGCTCGTCTTCTCGACGTGTTCGGCCAGCGCGCTTCCCTCCACATTTTTCTTCGCGATGTCGTAGCGGTGGCGCCGCAGGCGCTCTGGATAGTTATTTGTCTCCCCAACGTACGACGCGGGGCAGTCACCGCAGGGAATTTTATAAACCAGACCCTGTGCCCTCTCCCTCGGGGGGCGATCCTTTGGCAGGGGGAGAAGGCCGCCGATGGTCGAGGCTGGCTTGTGTGACACCGCTATGCCGTACTGTCGCAGTACTCGGGCGAGAACCTCGCTTGTGCCCTTGATGTAGGGTACAGACACGCGGGTGGAGGGAGGGGGGGGGGGCGTCTTGGGTTGAAGAGGTGCGTCGAATTTTTTTGATCGTGCTTTTTACAAATCTAGCTGGGTAGCCATTCCTCCGCAGGTCTTGTTTGATCGTTTCTGGACAGTTTTTCGTCTCCCCAACGTACGACGCGGGGCAGTCACCGCAGGGAATTTTATAAACCAGTCCCTGTGCCCTCTCCCTCGGGGGGCGATCCTTTGGCAGGGGAGAAGGCCGCGAAGAAAAATGTGGAGGGAAGCGCGCTGGCCGAACACGTCGAGAAGACGAGCCACTCCATCGACCTTGACAACAGCTCCATCCTCGGAACGGAGAAAAACTGGCGGAGGCGCCTCCTGTTGGAGTCGTGGCATATTCAATGCACACGTGGCAACATAAACCGGTCGACGGGGACCCTTCCCAGCAGCTACGTTTCGGGGTTAAGAGGGATAATCCGGAAAACACCCGGGGGTGTTCGGGTTCGTGGGCAGGCCGTTCCGCGGGACAAAAACAGTCACCCGTGATCAAGGGACCGAGTTTGTTCCCAAACGTCGGGATTTTTGCTTTTTAATAAAGCTTGGTTAGAGTTTCAAAGTTGAAGATTTATGAAGTCCACGCATGTACATGAGGGGCTCTGCGTGGCGATATAGAGAGAGTCTCACTCTTGCGCTCGATCGCGCTACTCCGCCGACCTTCGATGCCTGTGATGCTACCTCTTTGTATTTTTGTTTTCGGCACAAGTTTGCTAAATTAAACGTTAAGTTTCTGTTGATCATCTGTCATTCGTGACATTTTGGTGGAGGTGCGGGACATTAAAAAAAACGTGCATGTGCGGCCAGAAATCGAACCTTGGCCCTTTGTGTGGAAACCAAGCGCGAGAACCATTCGGCCATGGGCGCGCTTGCTCGGAGACGTGCGGGGAAATATGTGCTAGTGCCGGCACTTGGGCTAAGCCTGGTGGTGGCGAGAACCATCTGCTACTTACTCTCAACTGTGACAGATTTTGATATCTAGCCAAAGGTGGAGGACGTCAATACCTGAGAGCAAAAAATTAAGAGAAGTATACAAAACTGCACGCCGATGATTTTACCGAGTTCGACAAGCAATGCCCAGCCAGGTGCGTCCTGCTTCCACAGCCCTTTGCAGCAAATATTTTTAGGAGTGGATCTTTTATATAAATAGCAAACACCGGTTTTGGAATTGGTGAGCCAGTTTTGTCTTAGTGTCATTCCCTTGTCAATTTCAGGGCGGTGGGTAGATGTGATGCTGCCGGGAATGTTTGGTGGAAGGAGGTTGCTGCTGGGAAACAGGACCGGAGGCACCGTCTTTTTACTAACTGACACAGTCTCATTATATGGATCTGTGTCTTGTCGGACACAAAACTCGAGTAACCATGTGTGAACTGTCTCTGCACCCTGTGTACACTTAAGTGTTTGTGAGTCCTGCTGAGGTGTCACCTTGCTAGAAACATCAACACAGTTGGACCTACAGCCACCTTGGGAGCTACCGACCAGGCACAATATGTTAATGACAGCATCTTCTACCTTCCTCATAGTTATGCACAGTGCAGGTCATGTTCACATTTTTGTGCCATTGCTGAGATGGGTACAAATGCTGTCACTTCGGGCCACTAGAGTCAGCGCAGTTCACCATGATCACAGTGTAGCAAAGCTGCAACCCCACGACATCAATGGCCACCAGCACGAGGCTACCGACGGCACTCATGCATAATACATGTCCTGACACAGGCGCAAACCGCGTATTATGGAGATGACTCCAGACTTGTTTTTATACCTACCATTTGGTGGTGGTGGAGCTGCCATCTGTGTTGGGTTCTCACTAGCACCTTTGGGCACAGCAGATGAGTCCTGCATCATCCAATCAAACACAAGTTAACGCACAACAAATTGGCAGCCTTGCTGGTTCCGCGTTCATGTAATGCCCATTGCCTACACTTCAGAATTCAGGTATCAGAGTGCTTCAGAGTGCTTCGGGTATCAGAGTGCTGCACAGCTCTACAGAAATTAACTCGTCAGCTTGAGCGCTACGATCCGAGCTTTCAAAGAAACATCACGAGGCAGCACACTCGTGCAAAGTCAATAAGACCAAAAACAACACGGTGTCTGTTTACTACAAGTAGCAAGTTTTAGGAGACCGTTACCGTGTTCTGCGGTGGCCACGGTACGGCTGGTAAGGCTTTAAGCGCGCTGAAAAGCATGCTTCAAAGTTACAGCGCGAGCTTCCACTAGCAATCTCGCTGCGCACGGCAACGGTACGCTAAAACCGCCCATTGAGATGCCATGCACTTACCGACACTAAAGCCGAGATGCCGTGTGGCGACGGACGAGGCGCGTCCGCCCACGAAACTATGCGCCTACTTCCGTGTCTTTGCGAGGAACCTTTCTCATATGGGCCAAGATTCTGTCCTACTCCTCAAGTTCAGCGAGGACACTTGGTTCACGTCCCCCACCAGACTTCCGAGTGGTAATCTCGACGTGATAACCTTTCAAAAAGCCCGACTTGACAGCAAAAATTCCAAAAGTGAGGCAAATCCGTACAGACACACGACCACTTCACGCGCGACATCCACCGTCGGCCATGACGATTCATCACGATCGCGATGGAGCTCACGCATAGCGATCATCTAAATTGTTTCACTTACGTAAAAAAACATAATTGATACGAGCTAGACACGACACTGGTAATTGTATTTGAATTGTAACGACATTCTCATAAGTTAAAAAAGTTGCTTTTACCAGACCCTTCGATGCCGCGTTGCGCATTTCCCTCCAGGGACATATTTTGGGGACAAATACCGATGAAGTTTCAACTCAATCGCCGCTCTTCGTCGACGTCATCAACGCGGCGCTTTGAAGTTCCCTGCCAGTTGAGTTCGCCGCCGATTGAGATTCGGCTCCGCCCACCGGCGACGTCACGATGAAGTTTCTTCATCGCTTTTTCCAGCATAGACGGACAGGTGTGCTTTCTGTCATTTCTGACAAGGTGAACAATATCAAAAGCAGAAGATGCCAATTGACGATTTGCAAAAAAGTGCGCGCCACCTATCTCGCAACGCCGGAAACTTGGGTGCGAGGGGTGGTTGGTAAACAACTCGAGCTGCATGGTTTTGGTTTGCCTTGGAGCTCGTGCACGCAAGCTGTCCTCCGTGCTTCCTCGTCTCCATTTTCCGGTGCTTCGAAATGATCGAAGATGACAGTGTCCCGTTTCGGGCCACGGGGTGGGTGTCGGACGTGTCGTCCTGTAGCATCTCAAGTGATAGCGTCTGGAGCTACCTGAACTCGGTCACACATACAGTCCGTCAGGCACATCGTGGTTGGGCGTTCAAGGAAGAGGGATACGTTCAGAACGTCATGCTTAACCTCAACACCGCAGACAAGGAGCTCGGTCTTGTACGAGCGACGTGTGCGCCGTCCATGAAGAGCGGTGTGTACGTCGTGTCGGCGCAACACAGTGGGCTGGCATGGCGACAAACAAATCGAACCCGCTTCCGCGCCTGTTGCCGCCTAGGAATAGCCGTCACGCCCTTTTGTTTTCCAACCGAGCAGGGGGCGCTGGCAACAACACACTCTGCTCGCGCATGCGCAGCAGCTTTTTTGCAAATCGTCAATTCTTTCAACCTAAAAATCGTTGCACAGCTGCTTTAAAGGGACGGCGCAGCGATTTTTATGCTTTGGTCAATTAACTGCAGAAATGAATCTTGGACACTGAAAACAGTTTTTCTCTTGCGCGCGCTAGATTTTATTAAAACGAAATGAAACAAATCGAAGGTCAAAGGGCTCCTCAACTCTCACGTCGTCTTTCGAGTGACGTATCTGGGTGACCACCTGCTTTCCCGTTGGGCTCTGTCTTGAGATTCCCCAACCGCTTCCTCCGGGATTGGCGACTTTTCAAGGACTAGCATCGCCGGAGGTCACGGCGAGCGATCGACACAAAAGACGGTTCGCCACGGGGCTGACGGCGAGTGTAGCAGTGAAGGAGGACAGTACTGAATACGAGGAAGGGGCAAAGGGGAGGGTACGGAGGAGAGGGAAAGAAGGAGGAGAGGGTACGAAGGAGGAGAAGGGGCATACCCTCGCTTCCGTAACTTCCCCTCCTCTTCCTAAAGAGCTGCGCTCTAATTTCGCATTACTGGGATTTGTAAATGTCTCATTTTCTTAATTTCTAGGCTAGGTGGTGCAAGCTACCGCGCGTTATAAAGGGCAAGGGAGTTAGCCTCCATCTATCCATCCCTCGGCTGCATTGTTCAAGGGGGAGTAATTACTTTGGTGGCGTCACTTAGCCTAATGTCCGAAGCAAGAAATGCTGGGTAGGCCACGAAGCCGTGGGCGTATAGCATGCCAGTGCGGTGGAAGCTACGGCCCCTACGGGCCAATGGGAACAACGGAGTGAGGCACGTGACTATGTATCGCCGGAGGGCGCTTTTACTGCGAAGAATTGTCGGGCTTTTCGCTGCGTCATTCTCTGATATGGGTGCGTTAGGCTCGTATATGTAACGTATTTCGAAGCCGTCGGAACGCAATGTCGAGCGTAGCGTTCACCCGTAGCCAAGTTACAACGAGACGGTGTACTGCGTTGTAACCATTGCCGGCTGGCTATAGGTCATGTTCAAACAAAAACCTCGCCGAGCATAAATACCCTGTCAGTGTCGCAAGTGCCACTAAATAAGCTATAGGCTTCAGATTAACGACACTTGGCCATTTTGTATCTTAAAATCATGGTTACCAGTTATCCGAAGCTTTATCTGAAATCACAGGAAACGCTTTTCCGTTCTCGACAAATGTGTCAACAATTCGCGACAGAGCACAGCAATATTACATGAGCTTCCTAAGTCCGAACCTAATGCTGAGGAAGTCGCACTTTTGAATCATGACGATCGGCAGTTGCGTCTGCTCTGCACAAGCACCAAAATGGTGGCGCCCACAACAATGTCGGGGAACGGAGTGCCGATACTCTAAGCGCAGCTCATTTAGTGGCTCTAAGCGCTCCGCCCAGAGTGACACGAGACGGCACTCTAGATTATTCTGAAAAAGAATAACGGCCAAACGGCAATGAATTTGAGTGTAAAGCGTGTTTCACATGCAGTGATTTTGGCCCTAGAGCGGCGCGATTTCTGCCGTCGCGGCGCTCTGGCCAGCACCAGCAGTTGAGCGCCACAAACGCCGCGACGGCAGAAATCGCGCCGCTCTAGGGCCAAAATCGCTGCATGTGAAACACGCTTAGGGCTACTCTTCTAGATTTTTGGCGCAATGATAACAGATGAGACATTTTGCCAGTGCAGACGACTGTTATGTCACATTCGACTGGGGCGCACCGCACCGCGCTGCACCGACGGACGCGTCACGTTCGCCTGGTCGTGTCGGTGCGGCTGCACTACGTTCGCCTGGGACTTCATGCGGCGCGCGGCACCGGTGCGTTGCTGCACCAGCTGCACCGTCGGAAGGAGACCATGCAGGTCCTCGCACACTGCTCCGCTTCCTTCGGCACCTCCTCTCTCTCTCTCGCCTCGTCGTCTGTCTTCTATCCTTGTCTCGCGAAACATGGCGGCCCGCAGCCCGAGAACGTGATGTCCGCGCTGCTATCTTCTTTCCCTCAAACCCTCTGCTCTGGCTACAATTCCAGCAGTGACGACAGGCGTCGGTTTTTCTCTTTTCGGAAAGTGCGTGTGTGCGGTGCTGCGTTGCGTCGGCCGCCAAGCAACCAGTCCACCACGCCGGGCACGTGAAGCTTTCCTCGTTCGTCGGATTCAAGACGTCGGTGAGTCTTCGGACTTCGTTTGAACTTTTCCCTGGACTTCGGGTCCCGCAGTGGGGACTTTCCTTTTTCGGAACTTTCGTCTTCTTTGCACCGGCGAACTTGTTTCCCGGCTGCAGTTTGTGTCGCGAGCGGTGAGTTGTTTCGCGTTGTGTCGGGAATTGAGTGCTGTCTTGTTTTTTTCGCGGCCCCTCTGCCCGAAGGTTCGTGAGTGTGTTGTTGAAGTAACGCGTGTTCGCATTTCGTTCTGATGGTTTTGTCGTGTTGTCGCCGTGCGCGGCTTTTTGTCGCCTAATTGAATTTCCTGTTTTTTCTTTTAACCCCTGTGTGCCCTCGCCTCTCTTGATTTTCACACCGGACGTGTATCTATCGCTTGTCCCCAGTCCGACAATAAAATCGCATATGTGTAAACGCTCTGTTTCATAGTCCATGTGTTTTCTTGTTTTTACGTGCGGGTGAATTTTCGGTGTAACAAGTACATACTTGAACCATCCACTTGAAAGACAATTCGTTACTTTCATTCTTCGCTGGATGGCGCGAGCCGCCGCCCCACTCTTGCGGATATTTTTTTATTGTCTACCCGTTCATGCTTTGCCCTTGCAGTGACCGCACCGAGCGCGTCGCACGGCGGGATGCTTCACGTTCGCTTGGTAGTGCGTCATGTGGTGCACCTACACAGTGGCGTGGCCTTTGGGGCAGCATTTTCTCGGTGCCGTGCGGGCCCCAGACGGATGTGACATTAGCGTGGACTCGGTGACGTGCATCACGCAGCAGCGATCACGGTGTAAGATAATACTCTTCAGGTGAGGACAGCGCGCTCCTCGCGACGTGCTGGTAAAATGCGCTTTTCACTCTCTCTCTCTTTCTCTCTCTCACTATGGCATAGAGTAATATAGTAAACGTAAAGAGAGGACACAGGAGCCGATTCGCGGCCCAGATAGTGCGTTTACTACCCTCCGCTACGTGGCGCTTTTCTGCAATTTGGTTAAAATTAATTAAAGGGGCCCACCAACAATTTTTTGACCGGTTTGAAGTTCGCGCTGAAACGGAGCTCCATGAAAGCAGGAACACCGAGGAAAAAAAAAAATTACACAAATTCGCAATATTTTGTGAGTTATTAGCAAATTAAATATTGCAAAAAAGAACTTTAAATAAGCAAAAGATAGCGCTTCATGACGTCAAATGAGAGAGTTCATCGATTGGAGCAAAGCCGTTGGCCAATTGGACGCGAGTTTGGTTGATAGCCCGTCGGCCCGGTCGGCTCGTCGGCCATTAGGCCTAGCTGCAAAAATCGTAGCTTTGGGATCGGGTTGCCATCATCGATGAATTTACCGGGCTTATCGGATTTTAGTGCGGATCTGGGCGTCACGCCGTACGAGGACACTCCACGCAAGCGCCGCGTCTCTGCCTCAGTCCGCCTCGACAGCCGCGGAACACTCGTCTCCCGCAACTCCGCCACCGGAGCCACCTCGGCGAGTAGGAGGGAGAAACTTCTGAGCGGTCCCGTTGGGCACCGGTCTCGTCGCCGCACTTCACTTGAACAGTGAAAAGTCTGTCACAGCACTAAAAGAAAATAAGGATTCCCCTGGCTCCTCTTACTGCTTTTAGTTGACCGGGACCGGGGGCGCACAAGTGAAAATACGATGCGCGTTGTGTGCACGGATCACTTGTCGTCTGCTCGCGATGGTACGTCGCGGACGCCGCTGGGAGGCGCGCATGAGCGACAAGGCCAACGAGGTAGGGGGGCTTAGAGCGATAAACCGGGGTTCCGGTCTGCACTCGAAAGTGACCCCCATAAGGCGGCTGCCATTGTACGCAAATTTGACCACACGTCACATGACCAAACCAAATACGTGACGTCACAGGAAAGATGGCAGCGCCCATGCAGCGGCTGGCCCCAGCTGGGCCGGAGCTTGTCGGATGCTTTGTTGATTGTCGTTCGTTTCGGCGAGTTGATTTCAGTCGCGGAAGCCGTCATATGAGGCCGGTCGAAAGCGAGTTCAGAGTTCAGCGTGGTGTTTGACGTAAGTATAACGTGAAAATACGGAGGAACGGTGTGCATTTCGCTGGCGACCGACCGGGATATTGCCACGGAAGAGAAAATCTGACCTACGTTGCTCGGACCTCGGATTGATTCGGATACCGCTAGGATAAAATTTAAGGCGACGTTTCTGTGCTCTCGTTGACCATCGGAATCTTCGAGGTTTGCAGTGAAGCGTGTGCAATATATTTGGATACATAGTTTAGCGACGGAAATTGCGTGAGTCGTGCTTGGCGGTGTGCAATCGCGGTGCTGCTTCGATCAAATGACCGAGGGCTCACTTCGGTTGTGCGGCGCACCGGAAGGCTGCCTTGAAGCTGGTAGTTCCCGTGCCGTGCTGAATGATGCTATGCTGCTTACAAATTGTTCCGGCGTAGAAGTGCACTTTCACGGAGCACAGGTGTGCGGCGCACCGAAGAGCTGCCTTCAAGCTGGTAGTTCCAGTGCCATGCTTTAGGTGATGGTGTGCTGCTTCCGAAGTTGTTCCGGCGTAGACGTGCACTTTCACGGAGCACAGGTGTTGCAGTTGGTATTGATCCCGCTGGTCTGTCGCACGTTTCGTCAACACAAACGTTTCATTCACACTCGTTACGCGAATTGCAAGCTGTCCGGACATTTCATCGAGCGTGTTACGTACCCAGCTCACGCCGCTTTGTGGCAACAGTCTGCAGTGGCTCATTACCAGAAAAGTGGTCCCACATCCATTTCAGTTCAGTTCGTCCACGGCAGTCGACAAACCCCGAAGGAGAGGATTTATTCGGACAGAATGCCACTAAAGCAATGCAGCTTCTTCAGTTGTCAGGATAGATTCCCTTCTGCGAGTTTTGTTATACTGTCACGGATCCTTGTTCCAGTCCTATCTTCTATCAATATTCACTATTCTGGGACACTGCAGGTCATGCTCAGCTGTAATCGTATGTTCAGGTGGAGGTGCTGGGCACTTTTCCCATAGCCCTTCACTCTGTGTGAACCCGGCGGCTTTTCAGCCGAGTTACCCGATAATGGGACACGGCTGGCGGACTACCCTGCGTCTTATACCCCTGTCGAGCTGTAAGCAAAGTCCTGACCCGAGCCTGGCAGAACAACTGCAAGACGACCGAGTAACCTCGGAAAAACACCACGAAGCACCTGAAATCCGAGCCAGTTGCTGCTACCAGGAAAAACCACCGAAATTCGGTCTCCTGTCAGAAAATCCGAAGCTGACTAAGCCAGCAATGACAAACCTGTAGCAGCAAACCGTGTCCCCTCCCACCATTGTTTGCATGCCCGTCGCAAATCACACTCCGACGCTTTTTCACGCAAGCTGTATGAAGACGTCAAGGACTGGATTGAACAATATGACAGTGTCGCCCGCCACATTGGGTGGACAGACAACCAGCTCCTGCAGAACCTATACTTCACGTGGAAGAAACTGCCGGCGCTGGTCTGAGAACCATGGATCCTCCTTAACGTCATGGGAAGTTTGCAAGATCGAGCTGAAGCGCGCATTCGTCAGCCAACATCAACGAGAGAGAGAGCCGCATTCTTGATTCTGTCCAGGACACTGCCCCAATGAGAGCGCCACCGCACTCGTGGAGGATGTTTTGCGCTTGATCGAGCGCCCACGCCCACGCCGACCTTGATGCTACAGAAGTCAAGAACCTAAGAATCCCATGCCCCTCACGTGAGGGACAACACCTTCGGCAGCCTTGTCCGCAACCCCCCAACAACAGTCGAAGTGTTCATATCACTGAGGCTTCCAACATGGAATGTGCACTGCATGCCCGAGCCTGCCACTATGAACAACTTCCCGGCGTCTCGACACTCGAGTTGTCCAGCTACTAATTAGACGCCAGCCTCCCAGGCATCCACGGCATCATCCACGACGTTGTCTGGGAGGAGATCAGGAAGCTACTTCCTGCCATCAGTTGCCCGGCTTTTATTTTGATTGCCGAGATTGTTTCGGAACAAGTTTGACAGGTATTTCAACCGAGACGTCTGCGAGCGAAGCGGCATCTGACAAACCAGGGGCAACTTAAGCCACAATGGCACGACGACCGCCACCGGCTGCCCCTTAGTATTCAATGCCAATTCAATGAGACACTCTAACGCCAAAGCATTCCCGACATCGTGTGTAGATCTGTGCTCAACAAAGTACACCGAGAAAAACGTAGGTGATGCGCAGACTTGTACGTAATCCGTTACAAGTAACGAAATTACTTGTAATCCCTTACATTTATCAGTAATTTAGTAATGGAATAATTACATATTTTCTAGAGTAATTTTAAAGTAATTCCCTTACATTTTTTACGTAACGGATTCCTTGTAATCCGTTACATTTTTTTTTTAAGAACCAACTCCCCCCCCCCCCCAACCCCCAAATTCAAAATAAAGTTGTTTTTTTTTGTTTTTTTTTTTGGTAAAGTCGAGCGCAGTGACATTGTCACGCGAATCGACGAGCGCAAAGAGAGGCTTGACACTCTTCAGTTCCGCAAACCCTTTTTTTGCAACACCAAGCCCCTGAGTTTATCTTTTTTTCAGACCTTACATCAATGTCAAAAAATCCAAATGAACAATTCTACAAAAAAAAGAGTCATTTCCGCTTTTTTTTTTTTACTTCCTTTGTTGTTGTTTTTGCGATCGAAGACGGGGAGAGGAGGACACCAAGTGATTGTGCGCCTCTTCGAGAAGCTCGAGGCGGTAAGTGCACTGAAAAGAATTAACAATGACTAGGACCATTTGTATAATGTCACAACACGAGACAACGCTCCGTCTACCCTACCCTTTTTGTGAGTCAGCTTTTTGCGAGCACTTATAAAATGGTAATAATCTTCCTTTCTAGCAGGAAGCGTCTTATCTCGAGCAGATATTTTTTCGAATGAAACATAATGGTGGCTGACGTAGACTTAATATTCTTTGCTTGAGGAGAGAGCGAAGTTTGTGGGTGGGGGCCATAGCACGGCTTATTTAGTACACTACCCTTTGCTGCCCGTGGCATCAGTGGACGTCTATCTGGAAAACACCAGAGTAAACTGCAGTCGGTTCGTGCTCCGTGCGTGTTTGAACGGCACCAAGAAAGGTACACACGGCAAATGTGCGTTTACATTTCCTTGTTTTAACCGACGCTCTAATTAATTGTTGTTATGAGTGCCCTTCTTTTTCTTTTATTACTTATATTTATATACTGGAAACTTTTTTTTATTAACCAACGTCTAAGTGAGGCTCGAACTGTTCAGAACCAAAGGAAGAAGAATATCGAGCCAAACCTTATTTATTATTTATCCCCTTACTGTTACAACTATGTTTTGCTGTTGATGACTTTGACAGCTTCGCGATTTAGACAATGGAGAATTTTAGTAGATCGTTCCGATGACTCCGATATTGATATCCGATACTTCGCCGCCGTCTTTGCGTATGCATCATATCATTATCGGGTACCGTTATCGCGGGTATCGGAGGTATCGGAAGGATCTACTAATTCTCTCGAATAGCATGGCAACGGCTGCAACGACGAAGCTTTGCTCTGCATTCGGGGTAAATAGTACTTCCCGTGCTTCGCTGAAAAAGCTCAATCCAGAGCATGAAGCATTCGTGCGGAACAATATGGCACTCCCATTCAGTGCCTCAGCGCAAATGGTGTTCAGCGTAGCAGTCGACATATTGAGTAAGAAATAACGCAAAATGTCTGACGAGACTTTCGAGAGCCAGCTGTTGCTCAAAATACTCAAGGTCATTAAATGGAACAGGTGGCAACGATAAGAACTTGAATAACTCTCTTCCCTTTGTTTTTTACTTGAGGGCAATAATGTTGAAAGTAACGCCACGAAAGTAACGGATTACTTTTTGGGGTAACGGTCAGTTACTTTTACGGGAGGGTAATTGTAATTGTAATAAATTACAATTTAGCCTCGAGTAATTGTAAATGTAATTCCTTACTATTTTTCAGTAACGTGTACAAGTCTGGTGATGCGAATGTGCGACCGAAAACCACTTTGCTACCACTGCATGAAGCCGACCATGTCTACCAAAGCAGCCCGTACCAATGAATTGGTCGGCGAGGGTTCGTGCCAAACGACCCTCCATTACGTCTCGAGGAGCGATCACGGGAGATTAGGGATTACCTTCGGCGACCTTTGTCCCTGATGCCAAAGGTGCTGAATCGAAGATTCGGAATCCCTAATTACCCCAAAGCTCCTCATGTCCATCACCTCAACAAGAGGTAAGCACGACAAAGCAGGTGAGCGGCGATGCAGTGACAGTGGATTTGGCGTAGGTTGTCGTCCAAGGACAATACTTAAAAATTTGCTGACACCAATTTTCTGTGTCCACTCCACGAAGCACACAATTTCCAACTTTGAGGGAGAATGCCCCTGAGTGACTTGAAGGAATAAAATGGTTGGTTGCTCTCAAAAGTGAACTGCAAGCATCACCAGACTTGGATAGCAAACAAAAATTGTTGCCAGCTTTCAAGTCAACGGTACAGCAAAAGGCACAGCCACATAAGCAATACATGCCCGAGCTTGCTACATTGATGCCGAAAACTACCAGGAAAATTTTCGGATTAGAAGCCAGCCCTGCAGCTTCAGTGTATCAGACGTCAGTGGCCGCACATGACGTATGATTACAAGACAGCATCAGTCGGTCAAAGTTGCCACTCGACCAAACTGAACACCGACGTGCCAGGAGCGTCAACCGACAACAAGGTCCACAGGTACTACGACTGAACGCCTGACACGAGACTGTCGCAGAAAGAACTCGTTATGGAACCATTTACTAAGAATCAATAATTATGTAATCAAGTGGAAATAAACATATTTGATACACTAACCAGATAAACATATTTCCGCTTGCCTTCATGCCTTGAGAGTCTACACACCGAGAATTGTGTCCCCTGCACGCTCTGGACCTTACGAGGACACTCGCTTCTCTGACCCTTCAATATTAATTATGGGGTCATACCAGACTGGCAGCCTTCTTGCAAGGGGCTGCACTCGTTCAACCTTTCCTGAACATGTGGTGCATCCGAAAACCAACTCCAGTGATGTGAAAATGTTATTTATTAATTTTTTCCTTCCAGGGGCCTTCGTAGGCATTGCAGAGAGGATACTTAAAACTACACACATGATAATAGCATTAAAGCACACTGCTGTAACTTGTTAATTGGAAAAACAAACACACCTCTGAGCATATAGTTTAATAGTAGGTGTTGATGCATTGTTATATAGCATGACACTTCCTATATGTATGACACAATAGACCCTTTGCAGAACCTTGTCAAGCAACACAAGCGTCACCATTTTTTTCGGCGTAAAGCACACGAATGGGCTCCAGTTCACGTCGAACGCTAATGCAGCATTCAAGTCCAATAGGTGCTGAGCCGAATTCACAGGGATGGCGGACATAACATTCTTGTCGAACAAATACCCAAAGTATGAAAGCCTGGGGTAATTACAGTAGTAGCTACTGTAATTTGTTTTATCAGAATTTGGCAGACGGCAAAGGCTGCAGTCTCGATGAGTCAATACACACATTGGAGAGAGGCACATGAAAGCATATCACCTGAGTGCTCGTCTGCACAGATTTGTCACACACCTTCGCTCCGTCTCTCTGATTGGCTCGAGGGGGCTGTGGCGGTTGGTCTTTTCCAAGTTACGGTGATGCGAAGTATAGACAGCCCACACTTTTAAAAAGAGTCTATTGAAGAGACCGAAAGGAATTGTAGTCAACATTTGTCAACAAGACTGCTCTCCAGGCAATGGATGAACACAAATATGAATCATCTTATCCAGGTAATTAGAACAATTAAATAATTGACCGACTAATACAATGCACTCTTGATGGAAAAGAGTATAGCTGCAATAAATCCTACAAAGCAGAAAAAATGCGCAGTTAATCTATGCATGCACAAGTCGAATAGCTTTGAAGCAGGTGCCTGCAACGATTTATTCTTCCCCATACTCAATAAAACGCCAACCTCGAAGCTGAAAATAAGGGTGCACTTCGCACTCACACACACACGAAAAAAAAGGAAGAAAATCGATCGAATGTAGAATCGTGGATTAGCACAAAAGGTTAAAATCGCAGGAGCTTCCTCGCTAAAAGTTGCTATGGTTGTTCGGTGACGGAGGGCTGAAACAACTTCCCTTAGGCCCTAACACGACGTATACATTTCGCGTAGATTCTCAGATATTTTAACGTTCAAACAAAGCTAAGAGAATGCGAAAATTTAATGTTAAAAGCACTCAAAGTTCTATCGATCCTCGGACACATCCCGGAATCCGAGCACCGGTACGGCGATGCAGAGCTGATGCTGTCTCACAGGCGTTAAAATCCAGATGATCCAGAGCGATCTTGCGCAAAAACGGTATAAAGTCTCATTCCTTCATATTTTCACATTATACCTGCGTCAGCGAGCACGAAGAAGCCCGAAGTCGTCGGAAAGCAGCTGCACATCACGGCTACCGCGCACCGAACAAACTCGCATCCGCCAGCTCTGGGCGCTGCCATCTTACCTGTGACGTCACGGCTCTTGGGAGGTCACGTGACGAGTGGTCACATTTGCGTAAAATATGGCGGCAACCGGGGGGGTGCCACTTCCGAAGTTCCGGTTTATCACTCTAAGGCCCTCTACCTCGTTGGACAAGGCGTTGTTTTCGCCCTTTTTGAACTTTACTTTGCAACTTTATTAGCTCTATAAAAATGACTTGTTAGAGAAATAATGACGGTTAACGAGTGATATACTTTATTTCGCTTCAAAATTCCTGGGACGGCTCTCGCCAATCACGAAACCCAAAAAATGTGCCGCGCCGTTATGCGCGCGCATTCGGCACCTCGCTGCGCCACCGTCAGAGGAGGTGTTTCCGAGATGTCAAATTAAAATATGATGCGCTAATATTTTCAAACTCTTTCGTTGTCCACTGGGTTTCCGGGACCACTAGCGTGTAGAAACCGCGAAAAAAAGTCGACGCTCAAATACTGTTGGAGGGCCCCTTTAAAACACTTTCTGTGAAAAGTATTTATTCTTTAAATGGCAATGCTTTAAAATTGTTTAAAGTACTTAAAACGACTAAATAGTTTAAATCAAATACGTCACAAAAACCACGTGCTGGATGGCGCCTGCCATGGCCTGCCTGCCTGCATGCCGTCACCTCTGCATCATTCTGCATGGCCTCTGCGCGTCCCTGCGTCGTTCGTCTGTGCCGTGCGTGCCGTCCATCTGTGCTTTCTGCTGCATCATGTTCCGTCGACTTTGCATCAATCAAGGTGACGCATGACCGCCCGCGTGCTCGCATGCTCAGCGTGAATTCGTGGAGCCGATCGGTTCGAGCTTCTCGCGCTGTTGTTTCTGGCGGGCTGTCTGGCTGCACTTGAACGTGTGTGCATGTTGATTTTCGATGAGATTGTGTTAAAAAAAGAATTTAACTTACGACCCTGCACACGACATTGTCCATGGGTTTACGGATCACGGTGTTGAACGAACCTCTAACATTGCAGATAGAGCCTTGGTTGTTATGCTGTCTGAAATTTCCAGGAGGTGTGTTTAGCCCCTTGCATACACTGTTGTGCAGACTCCAACAACGTCTTCTGTTTAACGCAGTCTCCTCATTTCTCTCATTCGGGAGCTTAAAGGGGCGGTGCAACGATATTCAATTGGAATGTTTTTCACTTTACACGAGCTTACTGGCACTAGTGAGACTCAAGGATACTCGCACGCAACGCCACTGACCAAGAGACTCCTTTGTTGCGCTGTAATTTCGAGGACAAAACCAAGTGTTTTCACTCAATCTGTCCTTCGCAAAAGCTGATGACGTAGCTGGGCAATAGCAGTACCGCCCAGTGACGATATTTGAATGCGGCTCACAGATTGGACCCAAGCATTTCGTGGACACTCGATTTGGACTCGTGATAATCGATAGCTCGAGACGCATTCGGGTAGTGTCCTGTGTCCAATCGCTGCAATGACGATAACAGCCGAACCATAACAATGTCTGCAACTCAGCGCGTGTCCTGTGCCTTGCCAACCCCAGCGCATGGCTATGATCAACATTGGCGGCATGTAATCGGCACCAGATCATGGGGCCGCTTGTTTTGGCTGTGAGTTGAGGGGGTGAACTCTACTCGTTTTTCTTTAATTTTTTCTGCTACTTCGATTGCGTGTGGTGAAGACGAACGAGTATTTCACAGATCATTAACGTCAGGGATTCGTTCTAAGCGGTATTTGCGCAAAATACAAATATCAGCGCATCGCCCCTTTAAGACTGCTGGCTTCAAACGTAAGCTTGGTGTGTGTGGTGATAAGCCATTTTTTGAAGTTGACAACGAACACGTTTACTTTGTCTTTGATGTTCCGCACCTTCCCAAAACAACCAAGAGCAATCTCCAAGCCCACAAACTTTGCATTGGAAATGAGGTCATTGAGTGGTCTTCTATTGTTAAACTTTATTGCTCTATCCATGAGATGAGCTTGCAATTGGCTCCGAAACTTACTGAGAGACACATTTTTTTCAAGAACCTTTCTGTAACATGGAAGAAAATTGTGCCCCACAGGTACTGAGTGCCTCACTCTTTCTTGCAATCAGATCCCTTGTTTATGCCAAGGAACTTCATGAGGCAGCCATGGCTACAGCCTATTTCTGTGATAGGATGTGCATACTTTTTGATTTTTTAAATAGCTAAAAAATTCAAGAAGATAGGGCAGAAGTTGCGTCATGCCATTCTGAAGGGAGAATCTGAAATACTTGATTTTCTCCACCAGTAATTCGGATGGATTTCAGCATGGCAGTTCCAAGGTAGGAGGCAGCCATCAGCCATCATTGGGTGGCAAGTTACTATAAAAAAGTGTCCTCGTGCTCTGGGATGAGCTTTCAAGCAGCCATGACTTTAAGTTCTTTCTTACACGACGCCTGCAGCAAGACACACTTGAGAACGTTTTTGGAGCTATATACGACAAATGCTGGGCTGCAACACAAACCCAAATGTTCATCAGTTCACTTCAGGACTAAAACACCTCTGGATAAAGAAACTGTTCAAACTGTCGGACAATGAAAACTTAGAGGATGACAAGGCTGGGGACCTCTTAAAAGAGTTGCAAATATCTTCGTACCATGAAAGTTTAATTTCAGACATTGTGGAATGTCTTCCAATTGATAACTTCCCGCCACTAGAGGATATTTCTGAACTGGCATCAGACATCAGGTCTAACATAATTGATGACTCGTCCACTTTTTTATTACGTTTGGGGCTATTTGATCAAGCTTTTGCTTGAACAGACAACTTATAGTTGTGGCTTTTCTCAGCTGCTATCGGATGAGTCTAATAACTTGACAAGGCCCCAGTACTGTCTTGTTCCTAAAGCATACCACGTGCCTGGAAAATTCTTCGGGAACTTAGTAGTACCATCACAGGCTGCCTTTCATTTCATTCAGCAACTAGAGAATCAATTTCTTCCCATAATAGGGAGTGTGACTCATGTTCCAGGAGTGTGTGCCGCCTTGTATAGAACACTTTGAGTTCTGGGTGGTTTTAGCCATGCCCAGAGGAGTACCACAAAGGGTTTTTAAAATTGTTTTGCAGAATACGCTTGTGTTGACATGTTTGATTTCTTAAGCGGAATTTGGACAAAGTTCGGTTGCACTCTTCAGTGGCTAGTAAGAATGAGACAGGTTTAACTGTTAATAGTGAATTAACAGAGGCGGTTGCCAAACCAAAAACAAAAAGTGCTAATTAAGTGGGCAGTGCAGCTTGCTCTCCAAATATTTGTTTCCCCTTTTTCCAGCGAATGTGTATCACAGCTCCCTAACAAAAATATTTGTCCACTTTCTACAAAATTTCGATAGAAAATAGTGTATAGATAGAGGCTAAAAATATTTGAAAGAAAATGTATCCACTTTTGCTTCCACTGCCCATAGTTTTTAGCCGCTTTTTCCTGAAGCCATATTTCTTTTCTGAACAATTTCGGGGAATGTTTAGGGACGTTGAATCTTGTCAGATTTCGAATAGAGTTCTCATTGTTTGGTAATGGCTCGCCCGCAGTGAGTTTGAGGCTATGCAAATCGGTGTTTTTTTATATTTGCCGAAAATCGGGAATTTGTACTATCCGGCGTGTGCTTCGCACTGTTATTATACTCTTATGACTGGTAATGATAGCGATGTCTTATTTATTTTTGCACTTACTTCCCGTACTCGAGTCGGCGTGAAAGTGAATGTATCATACAGCATGTTCTCCGTGGAAAGGTTTTGTTAACTTGGTTCCGCTAAGAATCTATTACGAAGTGTACGATATGCCGAAATCCTTCATATACATTTATTTTTGTGAGTATCGATCTCTTTCGTATAAAACATACAGAGCTTCTGAAGTAAATAATGTATACATGAATGTGGTCCAATAAAATCTGTTCGAACCACTTGCTTTTGTTGACCTCAAAATGCTCCAGCAGCCAGGAGTCAATGCGGCGATTGTGAAACTTCAATGCTTTACAATAGAAAAAGAACAAGAAATATATATACTTCTGCTTTGTAAAGTAAGTTGAAATATTGTTTGACACATTTTGCACGGACTGTATCGTAAAAAATAAAGCAAAAGTGCGTCAGTATTAAACAAATAACTAAAAAAACACAGGCTTCGGTAGTCAAGGAGCTCCCGAGAGCCGAGCGAGGCGGGGAGGAAAGAGAGAGAGAGAAGGGTACCAGAGAACTGGAGCAGAAACGCCCAAACCGAAACCGAAACTTACTTGACCGGAAACAGAATCAGATTATACTTAATACCGCCCGCTAGGAGCGCTACCTGTCACTGGTCTATCTGGGCCGCTGGAGCCTATGGCAGTGTCCGCTCTTTACCTTTGTATATTACTCTATGACTATGGTGTCAAGCGGCGCCGGCAGATGACTCGTCGACCCGTGGGCACGGTGTGAGACACAGGAGGCAGGCAGTAGTGCATAAAGCGCGAAACACATG
Source organism: Ixodes scapularis (assembly GCF_016920785.2). NCBI lineage: Eukaryota > Metazoa > Arthropoda > Arachnida > Ixodida > Ixodidae > Ixodes > Ixodes scapularis. The sequence goes on from NW_024609839.1 coordinate 32,672,585, forward strand.
TACGACGAAACCTTCCGATCCGACGTGCGGACTGCCAAAATGACCTTGGGGGCGAGGGTTTTCGTAGCATCGGAGAGCGTTGAAAACCCTCGCCTCCGACCGTCGTATTGCGTGGTCGGACGTCGGACCAGACGGTTTCGTCGCACATGTGTTTCGCGCTTAAAGGCCGACTTTCGAAACCATTTTCCGCAGGGTAGGAAGGTGCTCCCCAACGACCTTCGCTCCCTTCCCTCTCGCACTCCCTCCTCCTCCTCCCCTGAAAGGGGCGGGTCCGGAAGCTAGTCTCCGTGGAAAGGAGAAGTTTTCTCCTTTCTGGGTGGCAAGGAGGAAACCTCTTCTCCCGCGGAAAATGGTTTTGTAGGTCGGCCTTTAAGACGGCTCGTGCCGTCTCATGCTCCACACGCGCAGAGCTCCTGCGAGGTTGTCGCTCGTGCAGAAAGACCACGGTGTACCGGGGTGTACCGGGGGCAACGAGATAATTTTTTTCGCTCTCACACAGTTTCGCCGTTTGGCCGCTGGTGACACTGTCAGCCGCGGGCAAGGTGGCCACGGAATGATGCAGCCTTTCGGATGCCCGTCGAACGAACGCTATCTGATTCCTCGCGCCACGCATTCAGCCCCGCCGTGTCCTCACCTAAAGAGTGCATCTTACACCGTGGTAGTGTTACACAATCCAACAACGGTAGGATGCTCATCCCAATCGAAACGAACAGTGGAAACGAACGATAGACCCGGATGGTGCACAAGATCTTTGGGTTCTACAGCGCGAGCTTTCGCTCCATGTAGTCCGAGCTAGTTTTAGAAACGGGGCCCCAACGCTTTGGGAACACTGTACTTTGGGCCCACTCTCTAGGTCCACTGAGCTGTCCAAACACCCAACGTCAAATTTGACTTCGAGAACCGCAGAGGAAGAAGAGAGTGCCCCACGGGTGTGCTCGCGCGTTCGACCGATCGATATTGTGTTATTTTTTTGGTTGTTGCTAAGCGTTTGCATTCCATTTTCTGCAATTTCCATGACGCCATGTAAGTGCGAGGTTTCCAGCCCGTTGAGGCTAACCTCAAGACTGTCTAAACACACAAGAAACAATACGATTATGCCGCAGCTTGGTCCAGTTCCGCCCGGGATGTGTTCGCGCTTCTCCTCGGGGCCGTGGCTGATCATGATGAGTCCATCGTTCTGGGGGCCCACGTTCTCATGGCGGTTTTGGCCAGCGTTCTCTGCATCTCGGCTGTCTACACGCTCATCAGGGAGGGTCGACTAGGTAAGATATTGAGAGGCCGCAACCAGGTTAATGTAAGTACAGGGTCTCCAGAGTGGATCCTAGCACCGTAAAACTTGCCGGAAAAATTGGCGCTCGCACATAGAAGGCTCAAGCTCTCACCGGATGTGCATTTAGGTTGTGCATTTTACTGCATGGTAGAACATCGAGGCGTAGTGTCCTCCGTGAGAAGAATGAGATCAACAATATTTGCTAAGCTCAACGGCGAACGTGTTCGCAGACGACCGAATTGGCGATGGGAGAGAGCCTATATTTGGGAGACGAAGGGCAATTGGAACCATTTGTTTGGAATTTAATGGCGGACGCCTCTCGCGCAAATTGGTCGCAGGCACGCACGCGTTGCGTTGCCGCGTGGCGAGGAAGAAAGTGGAAAGAGAGGCGCAGACGCTTGCGGACGATGGACGCTTTTCACTCCTCGCAGCTCGTATTACAAACGTGACCCCGAGTGAGCTGTTGGAAACGCTGCAATTTTAGGATATTGCAGGCTTTGCAACTACATAACTCGCTATCTCCCATCCGCCGATGGGCGCGCAGGGAGCAGACGACGACGGCGTCGTCTGCTTTCGACCAAGTGCCGTTGCCCCACGTCCGTATCATCGAAACGATCCAAACAATACACCCAGTGATTTCTTTTTGGCCTGTGATTGGACGCAGATCTTTTCTAATTTTTCTGGTGCATCGAAGGCGTAAACAAAGTTCACGGGTAAACTAGGGTTACAGAACTAGGGTTGCTACTTGTAGCAGCGCGCAAAAACACAAGGACAAAGGGAGGAATGCGAGCGCTGAACTTCAACTGAGCGTTTAATGAAAATAACACACCGAGTAAACAACCACACCGTTATCGCATCAACGCTAAAGATAAGTTATTTCTTTTATGCAAAACACACCGAAGTCAGGCTAACACAATTATCCTCCTTTGCTATCAAGTACGCTTCCAGCAGTTCTCTTGCAGTTTTGTCACCACCTTTCTCCACAATTTCCCAGTTGTAATCATGAACCAACTCGCCTGCATCGCCACATTGATCCATTACAGATATACTTCGCAGTAAACTAGGGTTACAGCTATACTCCGTTCTGACCGCAGACGACGATCCGATGAAGAAAATCAAGCATGCGCTAAAAGCGCACCGTCACGCGGCGCTCGTCGGGTTTGTGCGTTTGCTTTAATCACCGGCTAAGCCGATCACGCACAGTAAATATAGTAAATAAGTTTTAGGGAACCGTTTTTGCACATCCGGTATATGGTGCAATGGGTTAAAGGTAGCGCTAAACACGGGGACAAGGGGAAGACACAGACATGGACAAACGCTGTCTTAAACTTGTCCCCGTCTTTGTCCACAAAGACAAGTGTCTTCCACTTTTCTTCAGGGACACGTGGAAGACACAGACATGGACAAGCGCTGTCTTTCACTTGTCCCCGTCTTTGTCCACAAAGACAAGTGTCTTGCACTTTTCTTCAGGGACAAGTGGAAGACACAGACATGGACAAGCGCTGTCCTTCACTTGTCCCCGTCTTTGTCCACTAAAGACAAGTGTCTTCCACTTTTCTTTAGGGACAAGTGGAAGACACTTGTCCCTAAAGACGTGGGCAAGCGTCTTCCACTTGTTCCCGCCTTTAGCGCTACCTTTAATTGTGTAGTGTATAACCAACTAGCCCGACACATGATCATGGTACGATGGGCCCTCCGGTAGGAAGTGCGCATGTCTTACCGCACAAAACTCGCGCATGCGCAGTTCTTACCGGAGGGCAGATCGTGTACCGTATCGTATTGGCAGAAACGGTTCCCCAAAACTCTCTGATATTTCTCTGCCATACGGCAAAATCGAATGTCATTCCCTCCAATCGATCAACTCGCGATCCTGTGCACACGGTGACCCATAAACTATACAGTTGTGGCGCGTGCAACACGCTGCGTAAGGAGTAGCGCGCGCTGATTTGTCGATCAGACGCGGTGTCATTCGATGTAAATTACACTACATTTTAGTGCGTGGAAGGGTGTAAGTTGACCCATGCCACATAGAAGACAAGACCTGCCTCCCACCCTTCCGAAATGTCATGACTGTGTTCACTAGCCGATCCAGGCCGCCTATAAGCTTCCGTCACATTGCCGCCATCGCGTTGTGCAGCGTCTCACAACTGCGCGGCGACTCTCGTCGATGCTTCAGAGTATTTACCGCTTTAGGTGGGTCGGGCGTCCTCTAACGATAACGTCATGCGCCCGCAGGCCCTGTCTCCTGGGTGATAGTGGTAGACTAGACACGCGTGATCTGTTTCTAGTCTGTTCAGATTTTTTCTTCTTTCTTTTTTTAAGGGAACTCCCGTAAAGTGTTCTTAGACCTGGGGCCAAGTTGCTTGCTATGGCAGCCTCTAGAAAAAAAAGAAACGTTTACAATTCCCTGTAATGCCGAATTAGAGCGCAGCTCTTGAAGCGGAGGAGGGGAGGGTATGAAGTGGAGGGTATCCTCTCCTCCTCCCTCCTCCTCCATTCCCTCCTCCCTCGTGACGTCACTCGTGACCCTAGTGACCATCGTGACGTCACTTGGGACCCTCCCGAAGGTCTTGACCTTCGTGACGTCACACGTGAAAAAAACGTCCCATAATGCAACGCGCGGTTATGCCGACGGCGACGGCGACGCCGCTCCAGCCGGAAACGAGCGCCTACAAGCTGCGCTCTCAAAGAAGAAAAAAAGCGAATATCATTGAGTGTTAGCTGAATAAGTAAACCAGATAATTCACTTTTAAGAATTTCTCTTTTTGGGGGAGCGTAATGTGTTTGGAGAATTTACTCTCGACCTCAATACGCTCTAGCCGTGCCGTGCAAATTTTTATTTAAAAAAGAAGATGTGCAGTCCGAATGTTACGGGGCTAGAAACGTCACCCCAGCACACTGCTTCAAACAGAAACCTGCAAAGAGCGCCAGTGGTGTGGATCCTTTTCACGCTCCGGCAGCTCCGCGTGCGAAACTTGTAGGTATGGTCTGGTCCCTAAAACGCATCTCCGACTGAAAAAAAAAAAAAAAAAAATTGGCTTGCTCTTTATGTTTATACAGCCTTGATGGAGATGCCCTCAACCGGTAATCGGTCTCTTAGCTGTAGATGAGAAATTTAACCAGTGCCGGTGCGGTACAACCGCTAACCTGGGATTTTTAACGCGCATCACGTAGTAGTGATCACACGAACGCGTGCCGGTACGAAACTCATCCAGATCGAAACAGGCGGGAGCGGCGGGGATCGAACCCAGGAGGTTCCCAGCGCAAGCTTTCGCTCCACGCTCCGAGCTGAGACGCGTTAGCCCACTCGGCCACTTCCTCCCTTCTCCGACTGGCTTGTTTAACTGCGTCCTAAAAAGTGGTCCCACAATATGCGCCTGGTGACGTCATAGAAGCGTCATGCTGTCACCGGCCGCGATCCTTGCGGCGTCCCAGCAGCGGCGGTGGAAGTGGCAGACGCCTGTTCTGCTGCCGGTTTCTTTCCAGCTTGACAGCCCAGGGAATCTTCGGCCCCCAGGTGATCAGACGCCGCGACGACAGCCACACTCGCGTTCACCAGAATTGTTTGGTCGGGACTTTTAGCGCCAACTGCCAGGATCGCGATATTCGACAGCATTTTGTAGCATCTTCTGAAGGCTTATGTGACGTCTTTGTTGCCACTTCTGATGTGTGGGCGGGATCTATGGCGCTAAAGCCAAACACACCCGGTCGAAGAAGCGTTACATGCACAGTAGTTTCGGTTTGCGGCCAGGTTGACATTCCTTGCCTTGTGAATGTTTAACGCAGAGTGTCTAAATACGGCTGGCACCTAACCATTTCCGTCACCCAACGAGGAACGGAAGTCAACAAACCGAGCGCCGAACGGCGACGCAGTGCTCGCCTTCCAACTGATTGGGCACCATGTGCCAGCCGAACGTATTCGGGTGCATCCTTGATACTTCCGGTCACTCTCCCGGAGAGGGGGGCATTCTGAGTTCAGACAAACTGCGGCGTTCTCTCCGTGAACCGAGTCAACAGGGAGTTTTCGTAGACCACGTTTCCCCCTCTGCCAAACCCTCCGCAACGAAGAAGGCGCTACTGCGCCTGCGCGCCCATTGCTTTGACTTTAGAGTCCCTGGTATTGTAGTGGATTGCGGAGAGCCTTGCGGTGCGGCGAAAATGATCTACGAAAACTCCCTAACGAGTCTGGCTTTCACAAGAGAGAAAGAGAGAGAAAGAGAAAGCAGCAGAAAGCAGAGAGAGGGAGAGAAATATAGACACTCCGAGACGTGCTCGCTTTGATACAGCGTTTGGTTCTCTTTTGCAGCGAGCTGGCGCATTACCACCGCTGGCGCTAAAGCTCTGCTCACGCTGAAGCCCCTCTATAGGGAGTATTCACTGGACGCCATATTTGTGGGTGCTGTTTAGAGCACCCACAAATGCGAGCTCAGAACGAGCTCGCATCAATAGGCTGCTAAGACCGACACTCTTGATGGTGCGGAATGCACGTTGCAAAAGAAGTGTGGAAGCTCGCCGTCAGCACGCGCTCAGCATTCGCGCACACAGCTATGGCCGCCAGTGAATACTCCCTATACTGGGAAAAGTTGCGCCATTTATTGTTGCAGAAATGCTCGAGGCACATGCCGCGCGCCAATTCTGGGAAATTCATGGCGTCTGAAATTCAGCTCAGTGCTAAGCTGTGCCGCCATGATCTTCCTAGTGCCACTAAATAAGATACGCTTCAGAGTAACGACACTTGGACATATTTTGGCTTAAAATCATAGTTGCCAGTTATCTGAAACTTTATCTGAAATCACAGGAGACGCTTTTCCGCCCTCCTCGAATGTTTCAACGATTCGCGACAGAGCAATGCAGCTTCCTAACACCGAATCTAATGCTGAGAAGGTCGCCCTTTGGATTCATGACGATCGGCAGTTGCGTCTGCACTGCACAAGCCCCAAAATGGCGGCGCCCACAACAATGTCGGGCAACGGGGTGCCGATACTCTAAGCGCAGCTCATTTAGTGGCTCTAGATCTTCCCAAAGGCTGCACGTTGCACGTGCCTCGTGCATCGACGCACCTTCCGCTACTTTTGAAGCACGAAGGGGCTTTAGCTCACGCTGCCGCGTTTTCATTGTTTTGTTTTCCGCGCGCTCCGTCTACTGCTTTTCAGGCTTTGCGAAAGTCGCATTGACATTGCCACCGTAATAGATGGCACCCAGCTACCATTCGCGTGATTCGCGACGTCCAGTGCATCCAAGGAGGTTAGAAGTACTAGGAGGGGGCACGTTGCAATATTGGTGAAGCCTAGTCATAAAAAGTTTAAACGATTTTGTGCCCAGCGTGACCGCAGATCTCTCTGACGATTGGTGCGCGTGACATGTCACGTGTGAGATGGATGGTCGATTGTAGAAGAACTCCTTGCAGGCTTGCGCGCGCTCCGTCCGGTAGGTTTTATCAGGTCGAAGTCTAGACTGTGGTGTATTCTAGTACCCCACAGCAAGACAAAGTCTAGCTACGGTCACGTGATGTGGTCACGTTGGCATGGTAAGTGAGGAGAGTAAGGAGGAAAATGAGAAAGAGGCGAGGCGTCAAGGGAGCATAGCTTGTGGCGGCTACGTGGCCGACGTCATGCCTTCTCCTACCCTTCTATTCTCCATGAGTGCATCACATTCCTTGTTACCACTGCCTTTGCCACGTTTGCAAAGGGTAAAATTTTTCAGATAAATATTTAACGGCACGTCAATTCTCCAGCTAGATGACGCCCCCCAAAATGCAAAAGTGTTAAAATGAATGTAAACGCTGTAGTAATTAAACAACTAATTATCCCATTTCGACTTGTTTCTAGTGGCCGCCATAGCCATTAACTTGGCCCTAAGGCGAAATAAAAACACACAAAAAAAAACAAGATCATAACGCAAATAAAAAAAATTGATTTGACTAAAATGCGTAGCGATGAGTTTGGAAGGTAAATTAAAAACATGCACAGGATGGTTATGTCTCTCTCTCTGAAAAAAAGAAAAAGTTATTGACACGATTCTGATATCTAGGAACATGGTATATCATCGCGTGAACTTACATTGTGTTCATGGCGTCTGCGTATACATTTCTCTTCAGCAAACAAGCGCAAAAAGCAAAAATCGGAGCAGCTTACGAAGGAAAACGAGGCATTCGCACTCGCCTGCGTAAGTGTTGATTTTCCTTTTTAACCGCGAAGGTTAATTAGTGGATTTTAGGTAATTATCACTTCACACCCTCTACCTGCCGTCCGCCGTGATAGATAACGTTATCTCCAAGGAATATAAATTCTTTACTTCCGGGGAGTTTTTCTTTATTCCTATTTTGAACTGTATTCTAGAAGGCTTAAGGCCCGTTCACACACTTGCAATCGACTCGGACCGGCTGAGACAAGACAGGTTTTTACTTTTATGCCTCTCACGACGGCTTAGGACCTGATCCGCAGTAGTGCATCCTATCCTACGCCGTCACGAGAGACCTAAAAACCGGTCTTGTCTCAGTCGGTCCTACTCGGTTGCAAATGTGTGAACGGGCTTTTGGGAGCTGAAACAGTGGAGCTGGAACTGGTAGATAGGGATGCCTTCGGCGCAATTCCACTCCTCATCAGCCAGCAGGGGAGAGAGGACCTGTCTTGGTTTGCCGGAGCAATCAGCAGCCTCCCCTTCATCACCTGACCCCACGCTCTGCGCCTGTTTATATTGCCGGGAGCGAGATCAGGTGGCGAGAGAAGGACCTATGACTGGTTCAGCGAGCGTGTAGCTTGCACCACACTGTCGTCTTAGGGGTGAACAGAACTGCTGTGCGGTTTTGACAAGCTGCCGCTGAGCACGCCTCGCCCCCTGGACGCGGCTTACGCCTCCCATTGCAGTCGCCTTTCGCACAATGACTCATGTAGGCTGGAAGAGCAGGCGCTGGATCAAATATAAAAGGGGTCTTGAAACGATGTCGGGTTGGAATGTTCGTGATTTTGGGGAGGCATACTGGTCCTAGTCTGGCACAAGTATAACCTGAATCAGGAGCAAAGAAGCTCCTGATTCAGGAGCTTCTTTGTCGCGGTGGAATGGCAAGGATAAACGGGGACTATTTCTTTCAGTCTTGCCTTCGCAAAGCTTTATGAAATGATTGTGGAATCCAAACCAGCCGCCTGACGACAGTCGAGTGTGGCTCATGGATTGGACACGAGAACTGCGGGAGCAGTCGACTTCGGCTCGTAATGATTAATGTCTCGGTGGACACTCGGATAGTGGCTCGTGTCCAACCACTGCGGTGATGAGAATAGCCGAACTCTAACAATGCCTGGAGCTCAGCACCCGTTTTCTGCCTTGCCGACCGCAGCGCGTGGCTATGAGCAACGTTGGCGGCATAGGATAGCCGCCAGGCCACGTGGTGGCTTGTTCTGGCTCCGAGTTCAGGGGATGAACGATGCTCATATTTCTCGAATTATTTTGGCGATGGCCAATGAAAGAAGTACGACAAGTTTATTCGGTTATCCACGTTAGAGAGTGATTCTAAATAGTATTTAGTGAAGGGAGAGAAAAATTGTTTTATGGCCCCTTTCAAGATCGGCAATGGTGGCGCTTCTGTTTCCTGATTTACCGATCTTATGAACCCGTGCCAGAATTTCACTGGCTGGGATTATAGAATGTTGGAGTCTCGCCACGCTCCGCACCTGTTAGAATTGAACATATCGTGGCCAGGGCTCACGTGTCCAGATTGTATACAGGGCGCGGGTCCATATCACAAGAGCGAATGACATTTTAGCGAACGGCGACATTTGAGCGAATGGTCGTTTTAGCGAATAACGGGGGCGCGCGTTAACCCATCCGTCGCGCTGCGCTTTACGCCGCTTCGCGGCGACAGTCTACGGCAACTCATTACAAAAATATGAACTCACTTGGCCCACCCGAAAACGCCGCTTCGCGGCGTCCGACTATTAGCTAAAGTGTCGTTCGATGAAACGTGGGCGTTCGCTAAAACGTCATTCGATCAAGTGAGTGCCTCCCACAGGGCGCTTTATTTTATTTCAAACAGATTTATATTAAAAGAAAACTTAAAAGGTACTCTCTACTCCGGTGTGAGCGTTAAACGGCCAGGGGGACATGGTATCGGGGGCTAATCGTTACGATACGTCAGGTAATTAATCGCTTTTTTAAATTATTTGATTAGCAAAAAAAAAAGAGAAGAAAAGAAAACACGGTTGCAAATAAAAACAATCTGCGCGTCATTGAAAACCACAATATCAATCAATTCTATAAATAAAAAAAAATATTTCTACAATTGACTGATTTAGTAGTTTTCGATGAGGCTCAGCAAGTTTCTATTTCAAACGCTATGTTTATCTTGACAAATTCAAAAGAGATGGATAAAACTTTGGTTAATGATTTGACTGACCCTGACAATTAGCCGAATACGTTATGCCGCCCCCCCTCCCCCCCCCCCCCCCCCCCCCCCGCCTTTCCCGCATAACTCAGCTGTACAGTCCAGATTACTCTGGCATTCCCCGGTATTTCAAAAATGAGTTTTTGAAATACCCGTGCCCCGTGAAATACCCGAAGCCCCGTGCACCTTAAATTTACTGTCTCTTTGTCTATTTCCTGGAATTTAGCCCTATATGTTTTCGTTCTTAGCACGCCCGTTCTAGCTTCGAACAGCAAAGAGCTCCCCACTGAATTATCATACGGCTGTTCCTTCTTTATTTCTTGTTTTTGTGCCCTCTATATTGTTACAGCTGATTTCCCCTGCATTCTCTCTTCCACACAATTTCTTCTCAGTTTCCTTTACTCCCTTTTCTACTGATATGCTCTGATCGGCTCCATCTCGTTGAATGTAGAAAAGTAGACATTTTTCAATGTTGCCAGTAGAGAGCCGCCTCCTGGAACTTACGCGGCCGGCGTCAAATAAAAACTCAATAACTCCACGTAAACAAAAAAGGGGGTATTTTGGCTAGCAGTTAAACCAGGGTTATTGATGCGGCCTGCCAATTTCCAGCCATACAAACAACTATAATTTTTTTCTAGCGGAAACATTTCCCCGCTAAACCTAGCGGAAAAATTTCCCCGCTAAATCTAGCGGAAAAATTTCCCCGCTAGATTTAGCGGAAAAATTTCCTTTTTTTGCAGTTTTTGATGTCCGCAATTGTTTTTCGAAGGTTCTTTTTTTTTTGTATCTTATTTTTGGGGGATTTTCAAAAAACCTTCGTCGTTACACCCGGCATAGTAATAATGAACGGGGTTTAACCGGTGTGCGCGAAATCAAGGCGAAATCCTGACTCAATCTTAATTTCTTATGCTCCAGAGTCCAGACATTCGGGAGCACGAGGAGTGCCTGAAGCTGGTCGGAAAAAACCACCTTGACGTCAACTCCAACATCGATGGTCTGGGGCTGAGCATTTTTATGGTGAGGGAGCGGTCCTGCTGCTGCTGTTCAAGTACGAGGGGCCTTCATAAAATTCGTAAACGCTAAAAAAACGAAGCAAAACATGACCAGAATTTTTCTTCAGGGCCTAGCCTACATTTGCGAAGCCTTAGTGCTTCCAAAAAGTTATTCGGACAATTAATTCACAATTATCTTCACGCGATGAAGGTCGCCACTCGCCGGGTTTCGCGATATTGCTCGCGCCCATGCAGAAGGTGGACCGAAAGAAATCTTTGTTTTTGTTTGTGTGTGTGTTTGAAAATCGTGTTCGAGGAGTTTTTTTTTTTTTTCGTCTTTTTAGAATTTTTTTTTTTTTTTTTTTAATTCCACGATACCTTGCTCGGGTATCGTGGAATTATCGCCGACTCGAACGCTTCGCATATCCAGAAAGAGCCATGAATATTTTTTTTCTGTCTATTAGGAGCGCAAAACGCACAAAAATAAAGTGAACACAAAGGGAGATCACATCGTTTGCTACGCTTTCCTTTAAACCAACGTCAACTTCGTCTTCGATTCCTGGATAATCTCACCTGCGCTAAATTGGAATGTCACAATGCGCGAAGCACGCGCGGTGGGGGCGCCACATATTTCATGAAATGTCGATTTATCCTCTCACCGACCCTTCGCGCACCCGTCTCGTGTAAGAGCAGAGCTTTCTAATATGGACTGCCAAAAGGAACGCCATCGCATTTAGTAATTGCGTAATCACGTTGAAGCTCTTTTAACCTCACTGCACTAGGCCGCCTGCTTGAGCAAGAAGGAAGCGGTGGTGAGAAGGACGCTCCAAAACGGTGAGTGTCGACCACCACCTCGCTTTCGTGATAGAGTGTGTGACTGACAATGTTGTACAGGGTTACGCGAATACAACACTAGGGTCACGCACTCGCCAAACCAATCAGTCGCCTCTATCAATTGAGACCGCCCCCTGCGCGGGAGAATGGGAGCGTGGTCGCATGGCGAAAGGTAGGCGTTCGACTGGCCCAACGAAGACCTAGCTTCCACTGCACTGCCCGCTTAGAAGATTCAGCCGCTGCGCCCCAAGCGGTTAACTTTAAAACTACACCCATAAGGATAATAACAACACCGATGACGCAGCGCTCGGCTGCTGCAGCCGAACATTGCGCCAGCGTACGGCCACGGCTCGCGCAATTCTGGCCTAGCCAATCCTAACCTAGCCAATCCGACCTGCGTGAACAACGCAGCACCTGCTCCGCACAAAGGCCCAAGTGGATCAAGCTCGTATCTTCTGAAAGAATGCTTTCGGGAGGGATTCGGCTTGTCGTGTCCCGCCAATTCGTTTCGCCGTTTATTGTCGCCGGTTTTTTTTTTTAATTGCGCAAAGAGTCGGGTCAGCGGGCCTTATGTCGGGTAAACACCGATATATTTTACTTGAAATTCGAGCACATATGCGGTCTCAATTTTGTTGGGGTCCGGTGTTTCACTCGCTTTTCTCCGGGTGCTCTAACGCTGCCAAGGAAACACCACATAACAAATTAATTACATTGTTCAAAAAGCGCGAACAAAACGAGGACAAACATTGATCATTTGCTGACATTACTTTTTTTTAATAAAAATGAATATTCTCGTTTATGGGTTCAAGTCCGGAGGAACGCTTATGAAAAAAATATTTACCAGGAATCAGAACGAATACGTCTTCACTCCAAGCCCTGAGACGAGGGGAGGGGGGGGGGGGGGGGGGGGGGCGCGGGATTGTAGCGCGGACGGAATGACTATGGCAATATTAGATGACTGAATGTCACCTGAACTTTCCGATGAACTCAACCAGGGAATCCGTGAATCGCCTTTCGGTGTGCTTCTTCGCCTCTTGGCTGTGTCCAAGCTTCCAGCGTTGTCGGTTTGCCATTGGCGGCTAGTTGTAGGCACGTTGTAGAGACACGAAGACAACAGGACAGGCAGTAACTCTCAACTGATTTTTATTTGAAGTCACCATCACACATATACGCTCTGTTCTGCCCGACCCGCATCACAACCGATGACATTCCCACAAACACCCATCCAGAAACTCATTCTTTTTTTTTTAAATAAATAATTAGATGGTGCCCTAGATAACACAATTGGCATCCATAATTTCTGAAAAGAAACGCCGAAAAATTTCTTTCCCGATTTTATCTTAACACGAGAACATAATTTCCATGTGCACGACTATGCGCGGGGGGGGGGGGGGGGGGGAGGCATTTTGCTGACCATTGTAGGCGACGTGGCTGTAAACCTTGCTTGGAATCGACGAAGTTTTTAACGAAAGCAAAATATAAAACCGAGACAGATTATTGAGTCGTTTTTTTATAAAAAAAAAGCCATGACAATTGTGTTAGCGCACCATCAAATGTGTTCACTTAATGAAAAGAAGTGACCCTTCTGGATGGCTGTTCGTGGAAGTGGTGATTGGTTGTGATGCGGGTCGAGCAGAAGAGTGTGTATATATCTGATGACGACCTTGAATAAAAATCGGTCCAGAGTTATCTGTCCTGTTGCCTTCGCGTCTTTCTATCCTCGTTTTGGTCGCGCCTTTTTTTAACCTTTTTGATTAATATGTACCAACTAGACCACGTCCAAGAGTTCATGCTCATAACAAGGCCGTTGGAGGTTCTATGACGCCTGCCCGAGGCAAGGGCACAGGTTGCGCAGTGTCTGGCTGCGACTCGCGTCGGTTACGCCCAACATTCCAACTTTCCCGCGTCCCCGGTGGGGTGACGTCACATGTCTAGCAGGTCGAGCAGGGAGTCTAAAGGAACAGTGCGTGTCTTTTTGTTTTGCTGGCGTGAGCTTCCCCAGCAGTCATTTGACACCCTCAAACTTTTTGTAACCCTTTGGGAACAAGCTGCACCCATATGAAAACATTCGCGTTGTGTTTTCTGTGCTGCCAGTAGATGTAGTTGAAACCGGAAACGACAGAAGGGACAGGACAAACAAGACGCCTCTTTCGTACCTTCATTTCCGTCGCTTCCGGTTCGAACGATGTGTAACCTAAACCAGCTTGCATGTTTATCAACATTATCGTTTGCCACAAGAGCCTCCCGGAACAAATATGAAAATGCAATAACTTCGCAATTAAATACAAGAATATTCGTTGGTGAATTCTTGGGGAATCCGTTAGCATGATTCTTGCGAAACTTCACACACGTGCCCCTTTGGGAATCGCTAACGCTGACCACTTCACTTTTTTGTTGTGGCTTTTTCTTTTGCTTCCTCCATTTTTTAGCCTCATTTGACCTCGTTACGGGGTCAGTGTAAACGCGTGTGGCGTTTCCCAAGGTTCATGCCAATGAATTCCCCAAGAATCCACCAATGGATCTTCCTGTGATTTCTTTCGCCCTCTTTCTGTACTCTGCCTGTCAGAGTGTGTGGACGCCCTTGGATACGGTCGGCCACTGGCGGAAGGAACCGCATCCATGTCACTCGGAGAGGGAGCAGCATCCATCTTTTTAACAATACTCACACATCACAGCCTACGCACCGCTACTACGGAAACCCAGAGCGAAGAACAACAACCGGCGACGGCCGAGCGGCAACTGAGCACGCCCGCATTCCACCGCGCCGCGGCGCGTCCTCCTCTCTGGCTCCACGCCTGCTGTGAGCGTGACCGCCGAAAACGAATGGGCTCGTTTTGACGAGAACCCGGTGGTGTCCGTCATTTTGTCAGCGCCGGGGAGAGAGGGAGGAGAGGTTGACGCGTGCCGACGTCAGCTCTTCGGACCAATGATAGCATCGCACGCGTTACCCTCTCGTCCTCCTCCTCCCCGTCTCCCCGGCGCTGACAAACGAAAGACACCGCCGGGTTTTTGTCAAAATGAGCGTTAATTCTAATGCTAACGCATGAAAAAGTTGTTGGGACATGTAATTTGGGTTAGTAATTCGGAATCAGTGACTATAAATATTATGCATGCTCCTATCCTAAAAAAAAAAAAAAAAACTGCGTTTTTTTTTTTTTGTTTTTTTAAGGTGCCGACGTGAAAGTCAGGTCCCGAAGCGGAGACTCACCCCTGTACCTGGCAACGTACCGGAAATTGACGACGGACGACTGCGACGACACCGGTTTATTGAAGCACTTGATAGAACTGGGTGAGGAAGCGCCTGCTCAGCCAATACACCCTCGAATACCATGGCTGCGCCTTCACCCTCCCCCTCCTCTTTCTCCCCAAAATACATTGTTATCTCGTGCTCAACCCATTAACCGTAGTGAAAAAAAAAGTTTGGCTTTTCGCCGGTTATTACTTATTTACTCCCTGGATATGTGGCGAATTAAGGTGGGTGTATGTGGGTGAATTTTAGATTGGCTTACCGTTATTTAACCAAGGCGTACAAGTTTTTAACGCCATCATCGTCATCATCCTTCCCACACACCATCATCATCATCCACACAATAGTGGGCCCTCAGGACTTCACGGTAAGAACACTCAGTTGGGAAACCCACCTTTGAAGCCTGGCCCGCTGGCATCCACCGAAATCAAGCTAAATACGATTACAGCCCCACCCTTTAGCGACGAGTTGAAACACTAAAGTTGCTTTATATGGCTATTGCTACAGTCGCTGAATGTTCCCAGAATACCGGAACTGCCAGGCTCGAGGTGTCAAGACGGCGGCTCAATCTTTCTTTACTGTGGTCACCATAAGCTTTTAAAAAGCATGTTTTGTGCGTAAGAACAAACGGGGAAAAATTCGTTTTGTAGGAACATTTACGGAAGATCAGTACAAAATAACAGGCGCGTGCTGTTTATCCTTAGTTTATAAGGTTTTACGGCACAATTAATAATGTTTTTATAGAACCATGTCCCACCGATGATTTCAGGTAGCGCGTCCCAACCTGGGCGCGTCCTTACTTCGGTAGTAATTCGCGGCGCGTCCGCCATCCCTGAAACCACTTCCACCTTATATGTTTCGGCGCCAAAATGGCCGCTTAAAGCCAAATTGAAAACAGTCACAGCGGACGCTATCGAATGCGATACTCTCGAAATAATACAAGTAGACGTGCGGTTTCCCGTCTGGCCACTGCTGGAGAAATGGCGGCGTTGCGGTCGCCATTAACTTGGTTCTCGAGTACGGATCGGTACCACTTTTTCAGAGCAGGCTCTATGGCAGTTTCCCAACTGAGTTGTCCTAGTAACATTGGTAGAAGGCAACGTGCATTTCTGCGGCGCCGCGGCTCTCCTCAATCAAATAAATATCATTCAATCAATCAAAGCCAAAAGAACATCGAGTCTTTTTTCGAGAACAAAATCTTGTAATAACTACTTCGTGCAACGCACGAATAATGCGCCTAACTTTTCAGCGCCGCCTATAACCTGAGTCAGCATCGCCGCGAGTGCATCTTGACGCGTCCCACAAAACAACGAGCTCGGTGCTAGCACGCGATGACACCGAGACGCAGCAGGGTAGAAAGTTGGGCTAGTTGATAGCAGTTCATAATAAAATATAAAGCGCGCAAAAAACAAGGACGAAAAAAAAGAGGAGACATAGGACAGACAAGCGCATATTCGCTGCTTGAGGTGGGTCGGGGAGCCACCGATGGTGACGTCACGTGCAGGCCTTTCCTTCTCTACTGGTTTTCACCCAAGAACCGCGCGATAAAAGAAAAGTCCGGCTCCTCGCAAAGTATAACTAATTCCCATCTTAATTTATGCGGAGAATTGAGATATATTCAGATGCATTTCAGATTAGATATGTATCCTAATATTCCGAGAGATATAGCACACGTAAACGCGGGAGCAAATCGGGTAAAAATGAGGGGAAGCTATGCTTTTGGTGTGCGATGGAGGAAAATAAAATAAAAAATGACATTTCTGTATTCTGTCCACCTGCCAAAGTTATTTTCACATGGAGGGGGCAATCGAACAAGTCAGCAACGTTTTCTTATCTTTTGCCGTAGCTAGCTAAATGTCGGCCAAGGTCACCAATGGCAGGGCACTGCAATTACTAGAAGCAAACTATTTCTCGGTGTTCTTGAAAAAACGAAAGTAGCAAATCATGTTAAATATAGGGTGGGTTATCTTTGGTGGGTGGGGAATCTTTTGGGATATTACGGTACGTTACCTTGTCAAGACGTACACGTTTCAATTGCCAAAAGTATCACTCCTTCATCCAGAAACAAAATCTTGTAAGAACTGCATCGCTTAAACCCTTACGAATTTAAAAGTAGCGCTAAAGACGAGGACAAGTAGAAGACACAGACACGGACAGGCGCTGACTCGCAACTGATATTTAGTGAAGAATAAAAGGAAGATAAAGCAAAAGTGCAAGGACATATACGAAATGAAAAAGAAGACTAACCAAAACGAAAGAAAGCAACAATTATTTTTGACTTCAAAATTAAGAAATGAGAGAAAAAAATACGGTAAAAATTGAAAAAATTAAAAAAAAATTTTTACACGAAACATTCAAATGAAAACCTACTCTAATTAAATGAAAGAAAGAAAGAGGAAGAAGAGGACTCTGAAAATAATCTAGTTAAACGAAGTTCTCACACAAAATGTTGTAAGTAGTGCAGTTCCTTCGCCGATAAGGCTACCGACGGTGCACTGATGCATGTATCCCCTTTAGCTGCTATGACTTGCGCCTCATAAATTTCTCTTGTTCGTTGATCACTGAACTTAAACCCTTACCCCACAAATCGGCGTACATTAGCTCTATGCAGTTTTTCACCCACAGAGAGGCATCCCTTAGGGGGTGTCCTGTCCCCAACATCATTGAGTCTCGCCATGCGCAGTATCCATCGTGCCCTTCAAACCCTTCCTGACAACCGGTACTCATTTACACTGTGATGTCACTATCTGCTTTAATCAATGGCAGTCCCGGGGCCCTAATCTGGACGCTTGGCGAAAAAGTCGGCGAGAAAACCGGCGGCGGCAATTGTGTCGTTGGCCATTCGTGGCCGCCAGATTTCTCGCCGACGTTTTCGCCAAGTGTCCAGCTTAGGGCCTCTGGACAAAATACTTTTTTCAGGCTGCCCTCAAAGCTGTCGAACAAGCAGCCCATACTATTGGTCTCGCCTCTCGAAAAAGCTTCCCTGTCCCCCATCCACTCCCGCCACTGGCACCCTCCAGCATCTCGCTCACACATTCGCCCTCAGAAGACCCTCGAAGGTCGTCCTGGGCCTTCACAATCCGACGGGGGAGGCGCAGTCGCCGTACAGCACATCCTCCGCCAGGCTGCACCCATCCTCAACATGATGCGCCGCTTCGCAACACGTACTAAGGGTCTCAAAGAACAAGACCTCCTCAGACTTCGCGACGCCCTCGTAATATCTAGCATTTGCTATCAAGCCCCATATGTATCCCTCACACACACTTCGTAAGGCGAAGATCGCCCTGGATCTCCCCATCACCACTAGTACCGCCCGACTGGTCCAACTCGGCGTTCTACTCACAGTCTCCGACATCACTGACATACTCATCGCGTTCATCAACATCAACGCCTCTCGCTAACCGTTACGGGCCACCTCGTCCTCCACGGCCTCACCCGGTTCCCCAAGGCAACAGAATTTTTCAACACGTCACCGTGGGAAAGCAATCCCACCCACCGTCTCCTTCGCGCTACATACTAGACCAAGAAAATTGCTCAAGAACCCGAAAACTATCATGTTTTCACCGATGCAGCCTTTCAAGGCAACCTTGGTGCACTCGCGTTCCCACCCGCGTGGCTCCAACCTCAAGTTTTAATTCTGTCTCCCATTGGGTCCGGTGTTCAGCTGTTGCTGACTAGGTTTGACAAGAGGAAAATTGGCGATTCCCTCGCCGGGGGAAGGAAGCCGGGGGAAGGGGTGGGAGCGATGTTTTTAGTTTTTTTTCTGCCCGATCCCCCAAAGGTCATCCTGGCGATATACCACACTGCCTAGTGATATTTAGAGAAGTGTAGAGGGGAACAAATTGGTTTAGAAGGGCGAGGGGATGAATCTTACGTTTGGTGTCTACGCTAGGGGGCGCAAGCTACCGACCGTTATAAAGGGTACAACCATTAGCATTCATTCATCCATCCAACCACTTTACACGGAAGTAACCATTTTATTACACAGCACCGTGCTTCCCCCGTCGAAGCCGAACTTCTCGCACTAGCTGCCGCTCACAACTTTTCCCCCGGCTGCACCGCTGACATCTACACGGACTCAAAGTCGGCATGCTTTCACTTCGCTCAGGGCGTCGCATTCTCCTCTGCACATGCAATGTTAGAGGGCCTATTCACCTATATTGGATATTTGGTGACACTGGCGTTGCCGGGAACGAACACGCTCATCAGCTTTCCCGCGAAACGCTCCTCCGGGCCCCCGCTGACGCCTGCGGCTCAAACCCAACCCCCTCCTCTCTCTACCCTAGACGACCTGCTTGCCTCCCGCTGTGTTTTCCCTCCTCCCCAACCTCAGCCTACCTGCGGCTGACTCCACTTACTCTGCCGCACCTCAGATGCCCCTCTCCCTCTTCTTTCCCACCGCCTTACCCCTTTCGACCAGGAGCACCTTCAGTGGGACTGCCCTCATAACCCGGAACAACCATACCATTACACCTAGGAGTGGCTGACTCTTGCGGTCAGCCTCAAACATCGAAGGGAACTGGCAACCTATATGTACAGGGCCCTCAGCGGATGCTATACTCTATATCACCTTATGATGCACCGCAGGAAAGGCTACAACGCGAGCTCCTTGCTTTAGGGCACGTGTCGGTGGCACAAGCTCTCGTGCACTAAGGGCTGCTGCCAACGCCATGAGCGCGCGATAACCTTCGCTGCGGTACAACATAAGGTGAAACGGAGTATAAGGAGTATTCACTGGGCGCCGAATTTGTGGGTGCTGTCTAGAGCGCATGCTCAGAGCGAGCTCTTATTAATAGGCTGCTAAAACCGGCCATTTTGACGGTGTGGAAAGCACGTCGCAAAAGAAGCCTGGAAGCTAGCCATCAGCACGCGCTCAGCAGTCGCGCACACAGCTATGGCCGCCAGTGAATACTTCGTATAGACGCTTTGCAGCAGCTGTGCATGGACGCCGCCATAACTGACCTTCAGTTTTTGTTTCGTCCTATTCCGTTTATTTCACTTCATCATTACCATAGAAGGCCAGGTTATTGCCACATTAGATTCAACTATGTCCTTTTCTAAAGCATCGGCCTCTGTAGAGGATCGTCAACTACCGTTTCAGTTGCTCGGCATCTCGGTAAGACAAGAGGTCACCAATGGCGGCTGTAATTTGACGCGTGTGCAAAGCGTCTATAGGACCCGAGGCGGCTGATGCACCCCACCACCATATGTTTGGACAAAGTTGCTATCTAACTAAATTCTCGTGGCGCACGAACAATGCGCAAAACTTGCTTTCATTTTCTTAAGGTGACAGCGCGAGTATAGGTGGCTCGAGCCTCCTGGATTGCGAGGCCGCAGTACTGCATTTTCTACGTCACCTAGTGAGGGCCAGCGCGAGGCGCAAATTGGACACGTGTGTTCGCGTCAGCGTGGTGCCGAAA
Source organism: Ixodes scapularis (assembly GCF_016920785.2). Classification (NCBI taxonomy): domain Eukaryota; kingdom Metazoa; phylum Arthropoda; class Arachnida; order Ixodida; family Ixodidae; genus Ixodes; species Ixodes scapularis. The sequence goes on from NW_024609839.1 coordinate 32,692,725, forward strand.
CTCCTGTCCAGTTGGGTAGGACCCGGGTTCTAGCCCCGTACTCGTCTTCAATCTGACCCTCGCCGGCCCTCATTAGGCGACATAGAAAATTCCCGTTTTTCTATCTACGGTGTAACTTTGGCGCTATTCTCAAAGTGCTTTTATAACTACGCCGCGTCAAAGTGACAAAAAAAGAAGAAGAAGAAAAATGTCATTCGTTATCCCTGAGGCCAAATAAATAAAAAAAAAAAACACACACTTCAAGTTCGCATTTTTTTTTTCTAATACAGAATATGCACTTTTTCTGTTTTTTCTTAGCATATCGAATGTCGTTTTTCGAACTGTACATGTTTAAAAGTAGAAACTTTAATCGGTCCGCACTATCTACTGCTGCGGAATGTGCAATGATTTTTTTTCTAGATCGTTAACTGCGATACGACGTGAAGGGTTTAATGAAAAGCATAATATGGTTTATTTATGTATGACACGAGCGTCTCTGTAAGCCAATACAGCAGGCAGTCGCCAAGGTGTGCCATAATTTTTACGTTCGAATTAGGCACTGCGTGCGAATCACGCATCGGATACGGACTTTCTGAGCAAAGCTTTTTATGTTTGTCCCCAGGCAATACGGTACACGTATTTTTGTTAAAGGGACAACAATCTCAAAACACTAAATGTATCTGACTTTTTGTTGTTTTTTTTTTGTCTTTTTAACGTTTTTTTTTAACATTCTGTTCAGTAACATTCTGATCAGTTCCCAAACGCTATGTAAATTTTTGTCCTCTAATTTTTTGTGGCAGATAAAAAGTTTATCGTTTCCCATTCACGCAGGCTGCGGCGTGAACGAACAAAACGAAGCGGGGCTCACCCCTCTCCATCTCTGCGCCTGGAAGGGGAACCCGCACCTGATTTCCTTTTTACTTTCACATGGTGCGTGAAAACGGCCACCAAATACATATATGGTTCGATCGAGAAAATGAAATCTTTTTTTTTTTGTTCCCGCAGAAATAAGCTACGCCACGGAGAAAGCCGAAACTCCGCGAGATTAGGACACTCGTGGTGATGATAAAATCCGAAACTTCGAGCACATGCCGCTATCTGAATCAAAAGATACAAAAAAAATTATCTATGAGCCGACGTCCACTTAAGGCTAATTTTCATCACACCAAAATATGAGTGCGTGAGTGCCTGTAGCAATTATGTCACTGGTGAAAGACTCATTCCGTAAGAAAAGTGTAGTATTTCTAAATGGGCAGTTTTTTTTACAGCCGAAGCTGTATACCTCTACCATCCCAGGAAATTTTCGTGTCGTTGGCATTGCAAGCGAAAAACTTCCGGCGAACAAATGAAGGCAAAACAGCATATCTCCTTTGAAATCAGGCATACAGCATACAGCTCAGTATTCGTTTCAATAAAGAAAACAAGAAAACCACATGATGGATGACAAGGCGCGTGCGAAGAATAAGAACAGCCTCCCACGCGTTCCGGTAAAGATTGGGTTTGCAGCTGCTTCGAAAGGGGAATTGACGTCGCTCGAAGCCCTCGTGTGAAGTGCAAACCGCATAATGGCTGATAACGGCGCCTGCGAACAATGCGAAGAACGTCCCTTCTCCCCGCGTGTGTTTCCCGGTAAAGATTACGGTTGCGTAACCTACTCCGAGTGGAAAAGTACCCAACAGCATAGAAATCACGCATTGACGTCACCACGCTTTTCAAGTTACTTCGCAATGGGTGATAGTTGTGGGTGTCGTTCACAGCTTCGCTGTCCAACAACCTTCGCAGCGTGCATTGGAGCCACAGTCTTATTTTTTTTCATTAATCAAAGCCACAGGTGCCCACAATCTAAAATTACGGTTTGATGAATATTAGGTTCAGGTTGACGTCGGCTCATGAACACATTTTCTTTTTCTTTTGTATCTTTTGATTCAGGTAACGTTATCTGCTCAAACTTTCGCATTTTTATCGTGACACTCTTAGAGTTGTAGCTTTCTGCGATGCGGAGTTTCTATTTGCCGGCCGAAGAACTGGGTTTCATTTCTTCGATCTTACCCGGTACATCGGGTTCTATATATTCCATTCGTTCCACGAAATACGAGGGCTTATTGAAAAGCATTGAGACTGACTTTTGTATTAAGAATCAGATGACTCTACAGGCTCTGGACATATTTCTTTTTTGAAGTGGCATCATTTTTATTTTCAATATATTTTTATAACTGTAGTACCGTTTGAAGCTGGGCTAGTCGGTGCATATTGATAACAGGAGTATGCTCTGGAAAAACAAAAAGGACAAGTGGGAGAAAGACAAACAGCGTTGACTCAAAACTTCGCTTTCTTTCTCGTCTTCTTCGATACACTGAAGCAGTGGGGCGGAAAAAAAGAAAAGGAGAAATACATGATAGAAATTGCAGAGAAGATGCAAGCGAGCTGGTGAACTTTCATAATTTTGTCCTACGAGACGTAGGACAACACTGATCTCAATGACAATTACTGGATCGCGTTTGCCCGCTCTGCGAATGCGGTCACTGGCGGCCATCTTTAGGTAGAGTATTTATATTACCTCTAGCCAAGGTACAGCTCCCGCAGCCACTGTCATCCATCCATGGCAGACAGCGTTTTGGCAGGTGTGGTGGCAGGCTGCCGTCAAAATAGGGTGGATGATATTTCGTGCTTGATTGAAATTGTTTGACGAAACAGGTTTTTGAAACCCAGCGTGAACGGTAGCCCGATCTTTGAGGACCCGGTGAAAGTTTCACGAAATCGCAGCACCGGGAGGAAAGCAGCACAGCTCGCATCGGAAGTCGCATCAAAATTAGCATCGAAAGCGGACGCCGGTACGGAGTCTGCTTTCGATGCGAGCTGCGCTGCTTTCCCCCGGTGCTGCGCTTCGTAGAACTTTCTCTGGGCCCTCAAAGATGAGGCTACCGTTTGTGCCGGGTTTCAAGAATCTGCGTCCTCGAACAACTTAAATATAGCAGGAAATATCTCCCACGGTACAGTGTACTAGGTCCACGGCTGTTTTATGGCACCCTGCCGCCATTGCGCGGTCCGCCATATTACTATGATGGCTAGGGATGATATAACTCTGCCTAAAGATGGCCGCCAGTGACCGCATTCCGGCCCGGAGCTGGTGAAACGCGATCCAGAAAATAGACATAGAGATCAGTGTGGACAAAATGTTGAAAGTTCACCAATGTTGTTTTACAATGTTGAAAAATACGTGTTCATAGCAGGAAACTTCTTCAGTCAGCCATTCGAAAATATAAAAAGAAAGTGTTCCAAAATATCTAACAAAAAAAAAAAACTGAAACTCAACTGTCATACGTTTCCATTCTACGAATTAATTAAAACTCTTCATTGCACGTCGTAACTGACTCTGCACTAATGCAAACATCAGGACCGTATTGGCCAATGTAATATGCCTTATGAATTTCCCTAGTCAATTCTTGGGGATGTCTTGCCAAGATTTCAATGCGTTCAAACAAAGGTATACAACCACATCTGGAGCTATGAACTGCCAGGTGTGCCGATAGCGCACACCTCAAAGACAGCCGGAACGTGTTCCCTAGCTCCAACATTGACGCATCAACTAAGAAACAAAAAAAAAAAAAAAAATTAGTACAGGATTCTGACCCTGTGTGTGACGTATTAGAAACAATATTTGATTGCACACATTACACGTTTCCTTCTTGCTCTCTCAATCGCAGCACACAAGCGAGACAGATTAGAAGGAGCCAAGCAGACTACAGAACTTTATGCCTAGCTGCCACATTCTTGATCTTATGGGAAATGTTATGAAGATAGGGCATTACCACTACTTGCCGCCTAGCGTTGCTACACATACCAAGCATTTTTCTGAAGAAAGTTAAAAGCGATTTTGCTATTCCTACTATCACATCCTTCGGGAACATGGTGATAAACAGCGCACCGAAGACAAGGACATGGTAGAGAATAACAGGCAGGACAGGCGCTGTCCTGTCTGCCTGTTTGAAACTTTTATGAGAGCTTCTCGTATTGGAAATGAGAAATAAAACGAAGTCGTAAATCAGAGCGGTGTTTGTGAATTTCGTCTAATTGTCCTTGTGTGTGGTTTTTGCACAGTTTTCTCCTGCTATAAATATACTACAATATTTAGAAAAGTCCAAAATAAAAGTAAAAGTACATTTTGTGACAGTATTTCTAGCGTTGCAACCACGACATTTTCACATCAGCGTGACAAAAAACTTCATTCCGTGCATTTTTGTTTTTATTTAAACAGCTTTTTCTATGCTTCACACGAAATTCAGTTGTACACTTCTGCCGCACACAGGCAGCTAGTCTTCATTTGCCATGACGACGTGTATGAAGTTGTTTCACTCGCTTTGACAGAACGCTGAAGACTACGGCGGTCCAACTGCAGGTTCAGACACGTGGACGTGCGACTTTCGCAAACACTGGCACAGCGTAGCCCGTCTTTGCCCTTCTAAAGAGTAACAGAGGCAGCCTCATGAATTCTCGAACGGCCCTCGTATGTCTGCTGTCATTGAACAAATGCATACACGCTCTGTTCTGTTCGATCTTAGGAGCCGATCCTTGCGTTCGGAACCGCCAAGGAGCAACACCCGCAAGCTTGGCACGCTTACAAGGTAATCAATGGTGGCCATCATAAAGATAAAAAAGTAGAGAGACTGCAATAATAAAAAGAGCATTTAAGACATCAAACAATTATCGCACCCTTCAGAGTTACCCATAAAAAAAGAAGATCTTAAAAAGAAAACAGAAGAAGTCTTTAGATTTTTTTAATATGTTTATTACAATTGTACTATGTTGCAAAGACAAAACAAACAAAGAAACAAACAATATCAGAGTAGCTGACTGAATGGAGACAAGCGAGCAGAATTCGAGTTAAATATGAATTCGTTTCGGATGAAGAAATGAGGCAGAGTATGTTAAGTGCCCCGAATGCGAGACCAGAGCTTTATAAGAATGATATTTGCGTTATGAGGAGTTTACCCCCACTACTTGTGCCACAAATGCATATTTTTTATAGATTTTCTTTTTTCTGTTATGGTGTCGCTTTTTTTGCTTTTTTGTTTACCATATCCAAGAAAATTTGGGCGCTGCCGAGCACCATGATCTTGAACACGAAATCGCAAAAGATGTCTGATTGTGCAACTCTAAAAAACAATAACCTGGACGGAAAGGAATACACAACGTTTCGGGCGGACGCCCTTCTTCAAATGATAGAAACAAAAAAAAAAAAAAAAAAAAAAAACGGCAAGAAACAAATAAAGGTCACACGCATCACACAAAGGGGGGCAGGTACATTGGTCGAGAAGGGGAAGGCGAAGCCGTTAGAAGACTGATGCAATTTGGGATTCAAATCACGTAGCCGATTTGACTAAACTAAAAATACTTCAACCTCAAACTACGTTCTTAATTCGTGTTTTACCTACAAGAGTTAAGATTTTTTTATTATTATTTTGCTCCTTGTAATACTGAAAACTGATAATGGTGCCTTATCATTTCAGCCAGGGCCGTAACAAGGGGGGGGGGGGGAATAGGGGGTTCTGACCCCCCCCCTCCCCCCCCCCCCCCCCCGAAATTTTTTTTTGGTTACGGGCCTGGTCGGTGCACTTGCAGCCAGCCGATTTTAATCTTCACCTCTGCGCACGCGCAGTGGCGCCGGTCGGCTACCAGGTACCAAACCGGGACCGGTTCTCCGGTTTGCTGCAACTCTCCATTATATGCCACCGATGCACATGATTCATAGGCGAAAATAAGACAATGGACACTTTCAAAATGGCCGCCGTTGTCCCCGAAAACCCCCCCGAAATTTTTTTCTGGGTACGGCCCTGATTTCAGCCAGCGTGAGCCTTTGCTCGTTTCATTAATTTAAAACATGATTTTGAATACATTTGTGGAGCAGATTGCTTTTCCTAATTTCTTTTCCGTGGAAAAATCCTGGGCAGCGGCACTTGCTATTCATGTATTCATGTTACTCATCTCCAGTCAAGGGCGGATTTAGAGGAAAGGGGGGGGGGGGGGGGGGGGGCCGGCGGCGACGAATGCTCCCTCCTAAGGTCCCCAGGTCAACTTTTTTTTAAATTACAATCATTGATACACCAATCAAAAGTTTAGTTTTTGGTGACATAGCAAATATTGGATCAACAAGTGGACCGGGCAACGTTTCGAGCGTAACGTCATATATGAGCAGAGTCTCTCCCCCCCCCCCGGTCTGACCCATAAATCCGACCCTGTCTCCAATCGCTGTGAACACACTCCTCCCCCTTTCAAACGGCAACTTCGATTAAAGTCGAATTAAAGCAAATGACCGATATCGATTTACTGGGAGTAAATACGAGCACTGCCAAAATCTTACACTAATGGGAAACCGCGATCCCCATTCAACTTGTATTAAAAATGTTACCACCAGCTTCTCAGCGGGCATTCAGCAACTTGGCTGTTTGTCAAGCAACTTTGTGCCCTGGGGGCTATGTTGCACGTTTAGGACTCCCAGGAGACTAGGGAGAAGGAAGTGACGTCAACAACGCTCTTTGGATGTTGATTGGTGGAGTCGCTGATGACGGTATCTGCAGAAGATACCTCGTTGGTTCATTCACACCTACGTCACTTCCTTCTCCCTAGTCTCCTGGGAGTCCAAAAAGTGCAACATAGCCCGCCTGGTGTCATCTTCGTAGTCAGTGTTACTTGTTCGTACTGTCACTTCCTTTGTCACGTCTTTCTATGGCGCTTTTAGCCGCCCTAGCGGCAAACAATTTCTGCTTATGTCATATATTAGTGCGCGTAGTTTGGAAGCGAAATAAATGTAAAAACGCAACGATCTGGTGTACGTTAAACATGATTCAAAAACCCCGAGACTGTAGGTCCCGACACACTTTTGAGTGTGTTTGTGTGTCGTTACCTGCAGTTTCGGGGTTTTGGAATCATGTATGTCAGTGCTCATCGGCAATCGCGCATGGAGGGTATTGACTCCCTGCTGTCTGAAGCGCGCCCTGGTGCCGAAGGTGGCGTTCACCAGCGACCACAGTTTAGTTTCATATCCTGCTCAGCGCGAACTTACGATTAGCGCCCACAACGTTTCTGCAGCGTACACTGCACACCACCAGGATTATAGTTCTTCTCAGAAGATAAGTGGGGGCTCGTTCTGAGCCTGCCTTCATCGCGACAAACTCGCTTTTCGGCCGGCAACTTTAGGAATTTGTATTAATATTTGCTAGAGTTGTTTGATATGTGCGAAGCAAAGCAGTAAAACAGCCCTTACGTGACTGATCGGACCTGCTCTTGCGACTAGGACTGTTGTTCGTTTTGTGGTACCGCAACTCGAACTTTGCGTCATACATGCAGTTTTGCGCCATGCAGCTGATCACAAGGTTTGCCATCACACTCGAGCCGGTGTAGTTTCCGTTTCGCTGTATACCCCTAAGCAAAACTTTGAGGCAGGATATCTACAAAACTACAAAAAACATTTAAAAAAACGGACACTTTGTAATTTAGAGACACTTAGTTCACTAAAAACCGTCGTAACCCTAAAATAGAGAAAATGTACCCTAGTTACCCTTGGATGATTCCCGCATAATGCTGCAATTATAAATAAATAAATGGGTACTGTTATGAAGAATAAAGGCACACATCTCTGGCTACACTTGCAGGCAACAAGCAAGCGGAAGAACTCTTACAGAGGACGGAGGAGGAATGGATCGTGCACCACTCGGCATCTACCGAACATTAAAATAAAACAATATTCCAAAATTCATTTGATGTGACGACACTTTCATCAGGGGTGCAAGCGAGCTTCAACTTTTCGTAGCACATAGCAAAACCAGGGTTTTGTAGCAGTTGAAGTGAATCTTGGAGCTGGTAACTCACTGGGGCTACAAGTGCAGACTTGTTTCTTTAGATACAAAAATAGCACAACGAAAAAGCATGTCCACGTGACGTTCCACAGCTGTTCTCAAAGACGTCCTTTAATCTAAAACTAATCGAACCCATAACATAAAAGCAAACAGCGTAATTGCAATGTATGTGAATGACGGGTATTGAGAACTGTACTGATAGCAGCTAGGTTGGGTCCTATGGATTTGCAATGAGAGGCACAGCCTGCAAAAGAAGCATAACTTAAGTCTGACGTGGACAGAACTATGCGCCTATTTAACGACCCAAATCGCAAGTTCCAAAAGTCTACTCAAAAGGAAACCACTTCAAGATGCAATAGCATGGTTTGAAATAAAACCCAAAGCTCACTCTCTACATTATTCTTTAAAAGGAAATACAAATGTTCAAAGTCCCCGCTGAGGAAACAGAAATGAATTCCTATGCTCAGTACAGACACGTTAACATAGCATAAGTCAACCCTATCCGACGAAAGTACAGATGAAAAATATTGAAAACTCCAAGGTATCACCCCTGCTCATGAATGCGCTGATTAAACGGATATTTGCAGGGTATTGATGCTCGCTATAGAGTTTTAATTTGTACATGACACATGAGAGCCAAACTACACACACAGCGAAAAAGTACACCCCTGGACGTGTAAACCGTTGTCCCAGGGCGGACTCCCCAAATGGTGTTGGTTTTACACGCGAGGCTCGGTGTATTTCGTTTGCACCCGAGGTCTCGTGTAAAATGAACATCTTTGAACGTGTACTTCGTTCTGCGGTCACACGTCTAGGGGTGTTTTTTCACAATGGCGGCCGTTTGACGTAAGACGGGTTCTACGGGCGAGGCCCAGAGCTTTACACGGCTTTTCGCCGCAGCGAAAGCGTAGTTTGCACGTGTTCGTTCGTAATCGTCCATACGTGCTGAAGTACCGCAGGCATTCACCCCCAAGCGCCGACGCCGTATCCATTACGGCGATTACGCGACAGTGGGTGCGACCATCGACTGCATCCAGCAGCGTGTTTCCTCATCGAGCAGGTCCCGTTCGCGTGGCGGTTCAGCCGATCGCCGAGGCCTCAAGCCGGTTGCATTGTCACCGACGCCGGGTAATTTCCACAGGAGTTATCTTTTCGCGACCACAGACATGAACTTTATTGAAAAAGCCCGTTTGCCGTGAGCGACGACGAATAGCTCCGACACCGACCCGACCGGCGTTACCGACGTCCCGCTCACCTCTTTACCGCGAGCAAAGTTGTACGCGACGTTTCGACGTATCCACTCATATCTCGTGTGTACGCAAATTTTGCGGCTTTCCGGGTACGAATCTGCTACCGAAACGGCCAGCGTACGAAGACGAACTAAAGCCGGCGCTATGCGCCATTTAAACACCCGGTTACTTTTCTACTAGACTGTAGCTATAGTGGTGGTAGTGGTGTAGTTCCTTACACACCAAATGGACTACGTACGAACAAAGCTAAAATAAAATTGGGCGGCTGCTTGCGCCATCTAGTGAGTATGCGGAAAACTACAAAAATGAAAGCATTTTTGTAAGCGACACGCTGGAACACGGACGGCGTATACCAACACGTACATCAAAGCACATGCCACAAGATCAACATACAAACACATATACATGCACGAACAACAAACAGAGGCACTAACAACCCGACACTCCTACTCAATTCCATTAGTAACCCGCTCGGTATATATATCAGACTTTTTGTTTCAGACGAAGGTCCGGTGACCCCCACCGTATTTTACATGAACGTAACGATACTACACAATTATTACTTATATAGTAGGGTGACATAAATATAATTTGGGAAAGTACACATTTCTCTTAGTCTAGATTATGGCTAAAAGACACCCTATATTTTTAAAAAAATGTTTCGAGCTAGCCAAAATGTAGCAAAATCTGGTTTCGTTTTCGGAAGTTCGAGCGCTGAAGGCTGGAATGCGCTAGCGAAGTGTGTGCTTGCTTCTGTCAAACTATAATCCATTGTATGACGCTCTCAAAGCTGCTGGCTGCAGCCGCCGTCTTGGTTTAGGGTTTGATTTACACGTGCTCCCGTGGAAATGAAATTATGCGCGCTCGAGTCGATATTATTGACAGCGTGAAGTATAACCCGAATGTAAACGATTTTGCGAGCGACGAGAAAAGCGACGGCGACCCGCTTCGCTGACGTTCGGTCACTCGCGCGACGACGCAAGCCGCATGAAAGCGGAACGATGTTTTCTAGAAATCCAAAAACCGAGTGACGCGACGAGCGATAGTAAGAAATCTTCGTAATACGTCGCTGACTCGTCGCTGTCGCCGTCGCTCGCTAAATCGCTTTATGCAGTTCAGCCTTTATACTCACGCTAGTGCCTACCTGCATTACCCGCTGAGCCCAAGCAAGCGATACGGATATTCAAATCTGATAAAACAAACTAGTCAGTTTGTTTTATCAGAAATTATAAAAACCTTATCTAGCCACTGTTATGCACAAAAGCACTCTGGAATTTCATATAAATAGTTTAGAATAAACTGAACACAATCGGTAACTTAATTTTTCAAACATAATAATAAAAAAATCTAAGAAAACAATGTATTTTTAAGGTGTTTCAAATAAAAAAACTGAAAAAGGAGCCTTAATTCAGCTGCACTATCACGTAAATACTTTGGGAAAAAAATATCTATTGAGAAGTAGGTTTTGCAATCTCTAATTTGCTTCTTTCAACTTTCCAGTTACTTTATGTGTACTTGCAGATTGTATCCTGACAAATCTAGACAAAATTGTATAAAAAGTAACAGTCTATATAAAATTTATAGCTTAATTAAATTCACATTTGTTTGATAATGCTTAATCCTAAATATGAGTTTTAAATTTCATATCTATTATTACAAATGATTGAATTACACGCTGCTTGATGCGTGCTGTGCTGCCCCCCCCCCCCCCCCCTTTAAATATATATATCCTGTATATTTGCTGGTTAGTTGTTGTAAACCTCTTAATGTCGTGTTATTTGTTTGTTGTTGTAGGTGTGTGAATGCATATGTTGTACCCCACTCCTACTTGGGCCTTCAATGGCCTGTAGTATCCCCTAAATAAAATTACAAAAACAAGTGAGCAGTAAAAATCTGGAAGACAAAGGTAAACACAGAGCCGTGCAAAAGGCATTCAGTATATGAAACAGATACAGATATGGGCCTCTGGTGGTCCATCGGTTCAGCCTCCACACCGCCTAAAGACGGCAGTGTTGCAATATTACGAACCAGTGCACAGGAGTTACCCAAAATCCAAACACAAAAAACTCACATCAGCGCTGTGCGAGTGTATATTTTTGTGTATTTGGATTTTGAGTAACTGTCTACCTGTGCGCTGGTTCGTAATTATGCTGTACCAACTCGCCCAATCTGCCGTATTAATAATGTTGCAAAATACTTAGATCAACTATAATGCTAATGACTGCAGTCTATATAGCAAGCTACTCGTCGGAACGAGCTCGACGGTACGAGAATAAAGAGAATGTTTTCACAGCTAAACTCGGAGTCTGTTGCACCGTCTCTTCCGTCCTCAAGATCGAAAGTGCTACAAATTGGTGACCTGCACATGATGATTGACTCCGAGCACCTGCTATCCAGGGGAATGTTCTTCGTGGCCAAGGGCACGGTAACGGCTCTGCCTTTTCGGACGAAAATGCAGTAGGCACATATTCAACTTTCTCAGCCTCCACATCTGCAGCGCCTCCGCAACCGCCTCTGCTCAGTCGCATCTAGCGCCGGCATCTCCCAGCAATGGGCTGCGACCACCTTGCTTGCCCCGCCGGCTCGGCAAGTGAATATTCATCGACATTTTCACACTGTTCACAAGGCATGTTGCTAGCCGACCAGGGTCTCCTCATCGTTGCCACGTCAGGCATTCGCTCTCAGTTCGGTTCCTCATCTTAGGGGATGCTGCATCGGCCCCGCAGTCGGCCAGCATCCCCTTTTCAGTCCGAGGCTGTACACTCCAAACTGATCGAGCCGGACCGAAAGCACGACAGGGTCGATTTCCCCCGTCTGCTGCCTCATTTCCTGACCTCGGCGTCGACTACCATGCACGGCTTCCGAACGCTCTCTTTCCTGCTCTCTAGTATGTCATCTTGCTTGCGGTACATGTCAACAGCAACGACACCTCTCTGGAGCCGCAATCACTTCAACAAAATCGTGCCATTCCTCACAGTGCAGAGCTGATGGCGATAGCTCTGCGGCAGTCTATCGGTTCAGCCTTGGCATTGCCAAAGATGACAATGCTACTCATACTAGTTGCCACGAGCTCAACGACATGAGAATAAACAGAATGTTTTTATTGCTCGGAGTCGGTCGCAGCATCTTTTCCGTCCACAACATTGTATACTCTATAGGTAGTAAGCAAAAGAGACACACTTCAGATGAAAAGAACAAATGCTCAAATCACACATGCTGCGGGTGTCCAAAATTATCCATCATGTTGAATATTGTTTTGGTTTTTTTAATTCTAACAGAAGACAAACATCATTATCGCGCAATCAAAATGAATACTTACGAAACACCTAAGTCGCAGTGTAAGAGCTCATCGCTGAGCTGCGGCTGTGGCATATATTTATTTAAAAGTGCACCGATGATAAAACCTTCAGGTTTGGCAACAATACCGAGATTACAACGCTTGTTACCCTCGACAAAGAAGAGTTGTCCATTATAAAATACAAAAGAAATAAAAAATACCGGAAACAATGCAAGGTACAAATCTGCACAACAGGCTTCCGAATTCAACTACTTCGTCGTACTGGAGTCTGTTACAGTAATAACAGCTTTGGACGGGCTGTGAGGACAGCATTCGCACTGAACTGGGTGCCTTGGTGACTATCACCAGTGTTGAGGAGTTGCCACACCAGAGTTGGAACGATTCCGCACTTCCACAACCCTGGAATCGAATGCAAATAAAATGGTGGCAGCACTGGAATGGAATGGGAATGAAATTACTAGTTACATTTTGCCCAGAATAGAGTAGGAATGGAATAGGCTTTGTTCTAATGCGAGCTGCGTCGATGCCGTCAAAGGGGCTTTCGAAACGGCATTATTGCACTTAGGTAACTGACGGTTTGGTTATCTGACTGCTTATGTTCCTTCGAGGATGAAAGTGGCAACCCCAGTGAAGCAACCCAAACTGTAGAGTTGTAGGCGGGACAAGGGCAATTTACTCGATCTTACTCCAGGGTAAGGGTTTTGTACCTCGGCGTTCCAAAACCTACCCGTGCCCTGCACTTTTCAATCTGTGTTGTGACGTGACACGGCCCACCGGAGTAACTCGGATCCATTTGGGTAAGATTTGGAACACAGCCAAAGTGTCGTTCCTGGCGCTGCGAGATGCAATCATAAGGCTGTTGGGACCATGTGTGGTTACAGCACCAGTTGCAGGCCACCAGGCAGGGACAATGTCACGCCGCCCGCATTTCGTTAATGCACGTGACTCCTCACTTATTATGTATCTCGTAAAAGTGGAGGACATATGCGGTTCTTTTGTGGAAAAGATGAGCGACTTAGCTTTCCTCTCTGTTATGAGGCTTTTACGCCTGGTGGTGTGATTGATATCTGCAGTGCCCCCATACCAATTGCCACTAGTGCTATGTGCGACCAACGCTCAACTTAGTAAAATCAATGATTGCGGGTAGGGTTTTGAATTTTGCAGTTGTCTACGCATTTCACAACGCCAGCTTTACGCCGACGTTATTTTCCGGTAACTTAGTACTAGCTATCAAGTGCCATTTTCACAATTGGGAGGGATTGAGAGGAATGGAATGCAGCAGTTCAGCCATTCCAGGAGTGGGGATGGGCCCAGTTTTTCCTTTCCAGGAGTTCAAAGGAATGGAATTAGTATTAGAAAATTCTAATTCTCTGGAATGGAGTTGGGTGGAATGGGGAATCTTTCGTTTGTTTGCATGCCTAGAATGTTTGAGATGACTCGAGAATCTTGTTTGTTCGAGCTCGGAACTTTCTAGATGCCTACGGGCTTACAAAAAGAGCTTCGCATGGCTGCTCGAGTCAGTCGTCCTTTTGTCGCTGTCAAAGTATGTGCGGTCTTTGTTACTTTATGTTTCTCGGCACAAGTTCGCTGCATTTAACATTGATCTGAAGTTTTATTAATCAAGTTTGTTTTCGTTCATGACATATTGGTGGATGGGCAGGGTAACGCAGTCTATGCCCATAAAGCGTACCATCTGTGAACACGATAACTCTGAAGACGACGATCGTGAAGGCGACGTCCTTGAAATCATCCGAGGACGACTCCAACTGTGACATCAACGACGACTTCAACTATGGCCTCGGAAGCGACCCGGACAATGAACTTGACAAAGCCCCTGGCTACCACACTTAGACGAAAACATCATGAAAACTTCTATGCTGATCATGAAACGGACGACAACTCCAAAGACCAAACCCAGCTACAATGTCAACAACCAACCTGACAACGGCCTCGATGGCAAACAGTCTTCAACCGTAATGACGAGACTGATGACGACACTAATGATGACCCAGGCGAAGACTCAAGCAATTTCATGGAAGACGATCTCGACTACGGTTTTGACAGTTACCCAAGGACAATCCGGACGATGACTTTAAGGGGCAACTCCGGCCAAAACTCGAAATTAAAGAAATTACTGGTATCGCTGTAGTGACACAAAATACGACCCCAGCCAAAATATTACGTCCGTGGGACGTAATATTTTGGCTGGGGTATTGGCATTCTCAACTAATGCCAATAATAAAAATGTGACCCGCCGCGAGCCGCTGCACCTTAGCGGGCGGCTAGCGGGTTGCCGATCACTAAAGCAACATTGGACCGTGACGTCAGTATCGTTCTCTTTTTTTCCTCCAGTCCGAGCGTTATGCGGAGTGCGCTTCTTTGAGCCGCTACCACCGCTACTTGGACTTGTGATTGTCATGTTTAGCCGTTGCTTTTATCTGTAGCCCGTGTAGCTTCGGTATAGTCTTTTGTTTATTTGCTTGTGAGGACTCAAAGACTGGTTTTAGCGAGCAACTCGTAGCGCCCAAGACTGCCCAGCTGCTCCTCGAAGGATGCCGAGTACAACTTGTAGTGCTGTGGGCTGCTCAAACAACCCGCTGCCCAACCCGGAGGTGCTTTTTCACAAGTTTCCAACGTACCAGAATTGAAGAAGGTGTGGGTAAACGCGGTTCGACGAGTGGACTTTGGCTTTTACGCGCCCAAGGAAAAAAACGCAAAAACAGACATGTACAGCTCTAACGCAACAGCCCGTGCCGGAAAGCCTCAAAGCTTTGTGTCTGTTAGTGACCCGCAGCGCGAAAGCGAGAGGGCCCCCAGTACTGTACTTCACTGGCAGCGCGTCGTAGAGCAACGCCGCTCCATCCACGGAGCCCCGATGACAATTTAGGCCTAGTGACAGAGTACGGAAGGCCGCACACACGACGACAGCCGCTGAGTACGGTACTGAACGAGTTCACTCGTTTTCCAGTCGCTACCTTTTGGGTATACTAGCGTCAAGTACGGCATGGCGCATGCACAGAGGCAGCGGCCGCCGAGTATGGCACTGTATGAGTTTACGGGTTTTCCAGTCGCTAGCTTTTGGGTATACGCACTAACTCTTCCTACATATGCTGGATAACTACAACGTATACAGATTTAAAATAAAATCAGCTTACCTCCTACCTTTAGACGGCTAGCGCAACAGATAGCTGCTGCTCGGCCTGCATACTTGTTGAACGAGAACGATCCTGACGCCACGTTCACATAGCGGCTGATTTCTAGTGCTGCCAGGGCCTCGAGCGGCTAGTTTCGGTTTTGTTGGCCGTGCCCCAAACAAAACTTTGAGGCGTCCATATCTTTAAAACTACGCACAATAACGAGGAAAAAATTACACCTTGCAATTCAGGGACGCTGACTGCACTAAAAACAGTCATAATCCCAAAATTGAAAGTATGGTCCGGAGTTGCCCTTTAACGAGAACCACGACTACAAACTTGACGGCGACCTTGATGATGAACCCGATGACGATATCTACGGCAAGTGTGGTATCTGCCACAAAGACGAACAGGACGACGACGCCTGGTATGTCACTCAACGAACGGAGGAAGTTTGCCAGCTTGGTCGCATTTTGATGCAAGCCACAACTTCCCGACGATGAGTGCTACAATCTTTGTCGCCACGACGCCCAGTTTCAGCCTGGCTACCCACTTTGATTCTAAACACAAATTTATCGTCGCAGCAAGAAACTGTTAAAGTGGTGCTTCGACCTCAAGGTTATTCGCTACATGAGACCTAAGTTGTAAGTAGGGCTCCGTGTTTTCGGAGTTTATTTTTCGTCAAAATCGGAGGGTGTTTTTCGGAGCTTATTTTTTGCCGATCGGAGTTTATCGGAGTTTACATTTGTTGGATTACCAATTCTCCGAAATTCGGAGTTTAATTTCACAGTGTTTCCTATTGAAAATAAATATGTAAATAATAACCGGATGTAAACGTATGCCAAATAAAAAATAACACGCGCCTGTATCGATACAAAATTTCTTCAGTTGAATTTTACGTTCGTGTCACTATTAATTTGTGCCACGACAAAAGTCGCACACAAGTGTGGCTTCGATAAACTTCGATAACTTAAAATCAATAAACTGCCGGAGGTAGCCGCAAGGAAGCTCGTAGTGATCCCACCAATCTATCCCGCAGCCGCGCGAGGTGGAGTGGTTAAGGATGTAACAGAGAAGTTTCAACTGCCCCTCTTTCCTATTTGATACAATCTCTATGGTCCCTAGCTTTCACTGTTACAAAAACATAACTTCTCCTTTCTTCAAATCACAAATCGGATGGCTCCAACTGGAAACCAAAAGAGCGGCTTTTGACGTGACCCGATTGTACAATGAATGACCTTTTGCCCTGAATCAACCTCGACGAGACAAGCGGCACGACCCCTTTTGACAACGGTCTGAGATTTGGAAGATAATTATGGTGCCATTTTCACAGGACCATTGACTCCGTGCTAAACAAATTGTTAAAAAAAGAAAAAAAAAAGATTTTTTTTTGTTTTTTTTTGTTTGGGGGGGGGGGGGTGGCATTGGCACAAAAACATTCGGAGTTTATCGGATAAATCCGAATTGACGAAATATTTACCGGCGGGTGTTTTTCGGAGTTTTTCGGATTTATCCGAAAACACGGAGCCCTAGTTGTAAGTCGTTGGCCAATGGCACATCAACATTGTCACGCTGCCCTCTGCGACCCGAAGGCGATTCACGTCTTCCGACTCAACTGAACTAGGTATGCTCGGTAGGACTGTGAAAATCTGCTATTTACGCGACTCTGTATTTTGACCTAGTCATGTTTAAGCTGTTAATTTAATTTTGTGTTGCATAGAGACGATGAGTCTTTCACAAGAGGGGAGTAATGCCACGTGCAAATAGCCGAGTCAGCAGCGTGATCGACTGTCATGCCGCTGACCCCACCAGCGCATGTCCTTCTTTCTTTTGTTTGCGTGACTGGAATGATGAGATGACTCTAAATTTTTTTTTGTTCGAGCTCAGAAACTTCTAGATACCCACGCACTTACAAAAGTAGGTTTAGAAAGAGTTATATACGTAAAAACAGGGGACGGGACAACACATCTTTCATGTGTTGTCCGTCCCCTGTTTTTACGTGTATAACTCTTTCTAAACCTACATCATTAACAACGCGCTCACTAAGAAGTTTACAAAAGTACCTTCGCATGGCTGCTTGAGGCAGTTGTCCTTCCGACACCATCAAAGGTCTTTGTTAATTTATGTTTCTCAGCACAAGTTTGGCGCATTACACACTGATTTTAAGTTTAATAAATAAGTATGTTTTTATTCGTGATAATATTTAGATGAATTTTGATAATTCAATCTTCTGATATTTCAAACTAAAGTGTGTGGCTTCCAGGGCCCGTTTGCTCAAGCGCTAACCGCGGCTAAAGTTAGCCGCAGTACCTAGGAGAGGGATTTTGAAATCACGTGACTGGCTCGGCAGGGATGCAGGGAAACATGGCGGTGCCCCAGTGAGTGAGCGCCGCTCGCTTTGAAACTAATATGTCGTTGTAGCTGCACTATTGGGCGCGTTAGTCAGCAATGAATGGTGCCAGAGGCTTTCGCTTTGCCTTACCTCATTGAAATCGCAAAGCATGAGCATATGACCTCGCCGCATTTTTTAGATAGTCTTTCGATTCTGGCCATTCCTAAGTCTAAATGAATGCGATAAATGTTAGCATGGCAACGTCTTTGGAAAGTGGATTGCCTTGACTCAATCGGCCGGGTATTAATAGCACACAAAAGCAGACAGCGTCCCAATAGACCATAATAGACCTTTCTCTAAATTTCCCAAGCACCGAGGTGCATGCTGCAAGTTTAGTTACACGCGTTGCACGTGCTGGCGTCTGAAGTAGTAATTGTTTTAAAGCAAAAAGTCTAAAACAAATTTTGTCTTGCACGTGCGTTGGTCAAATTTTTATTATGATTATTTACTTCGAACCTTTTGTAAGAGGAAGGTCAGTGCGCGCGGACCGCAGAATTATACTTCCAGCGTTCTTCTCGATGCTTGGGCAATTTAGAAAAAGATCTATAGGAATGCTGTCTGCTTTTGTGTGCAATCAATACCCGACCGATTGAGTCAAGACAATCCGCTTTCCAAAGATGTTGCCAAGCCGACAATTACCGCATTCATTTAGGCTTAGGAATGGCCAGAGTCGAAAGACTCTAAAAAATGCGGCGAGAGCCTTGCTCATGCTTTGTGATGAAGTGAGGTAAGGCAAAGCGAAAGCCTCCTGCACCATTCGTTGCTGACTAAAGCGCGATCCAAACCAACGCTTCTTTTTGCGCCTGTAGGTCGTGCGGCTGCGGATGTGACGCATTCCGCGTCGTTTTTGCTGTTTCCGGGCGCGCTTTCTGAGTCAGAAGCGTGCGCTTTGGTTTGGACGGGCCAGCTACGGGCGGGGGCGCACGCGCGCACGCAGGCACGAGCGCACAAGCAAAGTGCAACAGCGACAGACTGGCCGGCGAGAGAAAGAGAGAGGGAGAGAGATCGCGTTGTCATGTTGGAAGAGAATAAAAGGGGGGGGGGGGGAGGAGAGGGCAGCCAGACGGCGAGAAACGCGGAGCCGGAACTAGCTTGCCCTCCACCGATTGGCCGGGACACAGGCGCGGCCTGCTACGTCACCGCGCTTTTTTGTGCGGCTTGAGGAAGAAGTTGAAATCAACCAACTTCTTCGTGCGCGCCCGGAAGGAGCGAAGAAGCGGCGCGACGTCACGAAAATGCGTCACATCCGCAGCCGCACGACCTACAGGCGCAAAAAGAAGCACCATTCATTGCTGACTAACGCGCCCAATATTGCAGCTACAACGACATATTAGTTTCAAAGCGCGCGGCGCTCACTCACCGGGGCACCGCCACGCTTCCCCGCATCCCTACCGAGCCAGTCACGTGATTTGAAAATCCCTCTCTTAGCTACTGCGGCTAACTTCAGCCGCGGTTAGCACTTCGAGCAAACGGGCCCTGGAGTTTGAAATAATGAGAGTCGACTGTAAAACACCATTTTTGCTACCCCAAGTAGCAATTTATTTTAGAGTAATTTCTGGAATCTTTTATTCAGACCGAACACTTCTTTTTCAATAAGCTTGTCGGATTTAAATTGAACTGATTTTGAATGCTCATAACATTTAGACTATTTTTTATAGCCTAAACGTAGCAAGCGTTCAAAACAAATACAACCTAGTGCATCAGATACACAGAAAACACAATATTAGCAAATGCTACTTTTACTGAACACATCTGGAGTTTCTGTTGCGTACATACAGCTCTGTGAAGAAGTACACCATTCTTATATGAAAATAAGCTTCCCACCAGTGAAATTTCTCAAGTTGGACAGCCTTGTTGTAAGTCAGGCACGTTAAAGAGAACCCTGCCAAAGTTTTCATAGACACTTTTACAAAGTTGTTTCATCTGTACAATAGCGACTTCAAGGTATATGTGTATAAACTTCCCAAAATGCAAACATTATGTGAAGAAACTGCATTTCAAAGTTGACGACCTCGCAACCCCCCCTATCGGTAGCTGCTCTACCGGCAACAATGAAAATAACTATACAAAGACCGCTGAGGCCACACAACGCAAGACATGGTGTCCAAGATTCGCCATGGATGGCATTGTTGGTAGTTGGACTTGTCTGTGCTCACTCTTTTACCCAGTCTGTCAATTGACAGCTATTTACAGTGCATGATAGGAACTATTTGTGCTGTAGACATAAAAACATGTACATGTTGCCCCCCCCCCCCCCCCCCCCTTTGAATCTGGCAGGCGAGGCCACTCGAAAATGTTTGAGAGTAGGTGTGTAGAACTGACATGTTCTAACATTCTGATGACACAATTATACATATTAAAAGGTATGCTTAACCGAAATTCGAAGCTTGCAAAACAACACTGGGGCGGTAGGCGGGACGCTGCAAAATTCCCAAAACATCACACATAGAGCATTATTTCTAACGGATGGCCGTATTTTTGGAAACATGTGGGATTCAACAAGGCCGACGAGACATGTGATGTCGCGATTCTCATTCCCTCTCCTCTAGGCTTCATCCCCTTAAGCAGGTGAATTGAAGCGGGAATGAGAGAAGCGAGGCCGCTTCCCCTCATTCTGAAGTGTACCAGGAGAAGTATGACGTCACATTTCTTGTTTGATTGTGCCCTTTCCTTTCCAAGAATATGGCCATCCGTTTGAGATATTAATGTACGAGTGATGTTTCGGAGTTTGTAGAGCTCCCATTGAAGGCTTCCGGGGCCTTATATTATGAAATCCAAATTTTGGTCCAGCATCCTTTTAAACAAGATTTTTCAAATATTAGCATAATGAACACACAATTGGACAACTTGCTAACTTACAACAGTGTCCTCCCGATGATGCCGTACAAAGGTTCTGTCACACGCACCAACCGAGGGGATTGCTGCAAGTCCATCCACCCTCGACTTTTAGTCACCTTTGAGCCTGAAGAACTGCTGTATGAGGTCCGTCCAGCCACTGAGCACACAAAGAGAAACACGGGAAATAACACTCTGTGACGAGCAAAGTCTCTGGGCGGAAAGCCTTCATGACAAATGAGCACTGTTGGGTTACGGCAACGGCGTAATACACAGGTTCTGCTTCTTCGATGCCTTCACCGCTGCGGTGGGTGGTCGTAGCTAGTCGTAGCAGAGAGTGTCACGTTTGTTGCTCAAACCAAAACACCAAAGCCGCATAGTATTCTTGTTGCCGAAGTTCATAAGCCTTCGTTCCCGGTCTACACACACTACACCAAGCCAGCCACGAGCAAAGCTAGCTAACCTAGTTTCTGCTTCGGCGACAAGCCGCCAGGGCGGTGACACCGCCGCTGAAACTTCTGCCTCGGCTCTTCAAACCGGGGCCCCTCAGTGCACAAGCATGACACTTGCTAGGCTGCTCTGCCTGTACCAAGTGACACGCGCCCGCATGTTCCCTCTCATAATTCTTCTGACTATACGTGCCCCGTATTGTACACGGTCATACTGTGCACACGGCGAAAGTTCCCTTTTGAAAGTGCTCCACAGTCGGCCTACAATGCTGCAAACACATAGCACATGACCACTATAGGTGACGACACTTGGGATACTTGCCATCCCTCGTTGTGGCGCAAAGTCGCTTTCTCAGTCGTCCTCAAAAGGGGCAAGGAAAGGCAGGCACTGCATAAAAAATCAATACATATTATAACACTGGCTGTGGCAAACTGGTTTCAAAGATGATACAGTCACGTCTTCTTAATATGGACACCTCCATACTATAAAATTATTTTTTTTCTATAATGTAAGGTGTTTATATGAGAAAATTAAATTTAAAACAAAGATTGGATAACAAGCATAACCAAACAAACAGTTTATTCAGCTAAAAGATAATGAGATGTGAGTTTACTCTATCGCTTTAGAGCCGTTTAACATGTAGCACTACTGTCGTTTACAAGAACAGATACCTAGGCTGTGAAGTGATGATCGGTTGAATAGCAAAAGATGTTGCACTGTATGCAAAAGCCGGATGTAATTGACACTTAGCTGCCGGCAGTTAGGATCCTATAATCTTATGATCACTGACGGGAATTACATCTGGTGCCTACGGCTGGAATAATGTCTTGCTTCGTAATAGAAAAAGCACAAAAAAAAACACACAGGATGGAGAAACCGGGTGTGTCAAATTCCGGCTTCTCTTTTTTTTTTTAAATACTTTTATGATCTTTTTTTTTTTGACCACTCTAAGTGTCGGTACGGTCAGCTGCCACTTTTAATCTCAGTTCGTCACGTCGTAGTTCCTTTCTAAGTCCCTAACAGGTTTGCTCGTTTGCGGGATGGGTTTTTCTTGACGGGCAATGCGGATCATCCCGGCGCATAGTTTGTGGCTTTGACATCACGGACGGAGGGGTGCGTATGCTGGCTCGCATATGGTGCCGATTTGACATGCAGGGGTGCCGCTGGGATACAAAGATGTTTACGCTGGCTGGCGTGCTTTTTGAAGGCAGCGGCTTTGCCCAGTCTTTCACCTGTCGTGGTTATCGTGTTCTACGTATAGGCGATAATTGATGTTTTAGGACTCATACGGGGGAATGGATGGGCACGTATGTTTGGTTGTTGGAAAAATGTAATAGGTTTTTCCATTTGGGTCGATGCCGGGCAGCTTTGTTTTTCTGGGAAGTTGACTGACCCGAAAGGCGGGGAAACGGGAGGTTGGTCGGTAGACGAACCTATAAAAGGGGGTTCGGGAACAAAGGAGGTAGTCGAACCCCGGAGCTGGCCCGGTCGCTGCTCGACGCGGTTACTCCCTGCAGATGAGTCTTGGAATCTGTAATTTTTGGCTTTTGCCCTGTCTGTCGGGCAAGTGTTCGAATTTGTTGTGCTGAAGCTCGCGTGGCTGTGTGGTGCGCGGTGTCGACCTCATCAAGCTTCTAACCGGACCGCCGGACTCCGAGACGTCGTTCTTCGGCCGACAACTCCAGACTACGGACTACTCTGGACTCAGCACCTACCGGAAAGCTAAGCCTGGTTTTCTACGACTTGTCTACTTCATCCTCTGGCTCTGAAGTATGAACTGTTCAACATAGGGAAGATTTTTACGCAGTGCTACTTTCTGTCACGACTGTTTTGGGGGATTATCCCATGTATGTAACGGCAACGTTCGAGTTCCATCTCGGTTTGCTCTCGTTGTTAGTGTCGGGTTTTCGTCACTGTTTTGTTAGCTTATTCCGGTTTTATGAGCGTCGAGTCTTTTTAGTATTAGTTTCTGGCTCGCGGGGCTCCATAGCTTTGAGCTGGAGCATGGTTTGTGTTGAGTGCTCTATTGCCGTGTACAGCTTAGTTGTTCACTTTATTAAATCTAATCTTTTGTTCGCTTATCATCCCTGTGTCATCGTCTTTCTCTACTGATTATACACCAGGCGCTAGTCACTGGTCGAACTTAGCTCTTTTGTTCTTTTCCCGTAATTTCTCGCTTATCCTCAGAGTGGATCATTGAATTATTTTTATTAATTTGAACCCCACTCCTTACACCGAAACAGATGGGGAAGCACCACAAAGTATTAAACTCGTCGAACATTAAATGTTCTTGAATTACACCTCACCCATGCTTGCTACGCGATGAAGCCCAAAGCTTAGTTCAATGCCAATCAATATTAAATGTCTTTAGATGGGCACCTGCTGCCCGATCATGGCCTTTATTGCAAAGCACTGTTCACACATTTGCGAGTCCTGCAGTGCCTTGTGGAATGGTGGGCGATACTTGCCCTTCCGCAAGGCACTGCAAGACAGATCAGGCTCAACTTTTGAATGTCGACGTGCTTACGGAATGCTGCAGCAAACCAATCATTCGCCGAGGGAAAAAGAAAGGAAGCTGCATGCCTCCGTGTGCTCATTGCCAGTGTTTTCTGCTCTGCTATGTACCCTGCTTGTGTGCTGTGATTTGCAAGCCAGCGCGGGATATATTTCCTTGATTTTTTTGTGTGTTCAGCTGTGCGAGGTTGTGATTGAAACCACCAAGAAGTATAGACCGCCATTCTTTTCATCAAGCTAAGGCTTCGCTCATCCGAACTGGGGACGATGACTGCTGTTGTTTACACGATTTTCGACAGCTATGTGGAGTGGCTTTGTGTTCAAAATTGCAATCCCAAGTGAAAGAAGTTACCGCAGACTATACTGTTAAAGGTTGCTGTTTATAAATTTCAACTGGCAGGCTCTGGCTACAACCACCTTAATATTCATTCAACATTGTTTGCATTTCTACTTACCCGTGATCGCTTCATTTGCCAAACACGTTAATGGCCGGTCACCTTACCAATGAAACTAATGTGCTAGTGTCTCCGGCGAAGAATTCCCTCAGGGCAACATGCAATGCACAACACAGTTTGTAGCCCGTTGTGTCTGAAAGCTTTCACACTGGGGAACCGTAGTTGCTGTCACAAACGCAGTCAAAGAATGCGATAGGATTGAGGGACAACAGGGGGATTGTCCAAGTTGACTGACTGACTGCATGAGCATATGTTTCTATCGCCACCGTGTTTCCTCCACGCAGGCGACGGAGAAAACGATATAGAGACTCCTCGCGCTTGCCAATTTTCTCTACAACGTCGAAATACGAGAAACCCAGCAGCGAAGTGCCGATATTGCCGGAGAGAGCGGCGGGACAACGATCCGCGCAAGATCGCGGCTTCGCCACTCTTATGCGACGGTGTCTTCGGTTTCCGCTCTCTGCAGCTTCCACCGGGACGCTAGCCGTGCCTAATTGTGCTAGCTTTGAGCACCACAGTTCATAGGGTTCACAGCGCCCGAGCGAAAGCTCGCGCAAAAGAACCGGCGAGCAGTCGAGTTGTTTCCAATCGACGGGGTGGCTAAACGCCGGTTGTGTGAATCGGGCTTAACGCCTGAGCCGGCTTGCTCAAAGCAAATCTAACGATCTTGAACGGCACGTAATAAAAATCTGAGACGTGCTGCATTCTATACAAACTTGATAAAAAAGATCAAACACTCACCTTCGACTGCTACGTCCGCCGTACCGCTTCGAGGCAGAAGCAACATGGCGCTCGACGTTTTGGGGTGTTGGGCTGGGGTGTTTTCAGTGTTGCTTACACGCCTAGTCGTGTAAACCGAAATCGAAACACCAATTTTTACTACCCCAAGTAATTTTTTGACGATTTATCACTAGCAGAGCGTGTAAAAATATGCTAGCGAGTGAAAATGGGGTGTAAACGGGCGTAATATTACATTTTCGCTAACAGTGTACCAGGACACATGGCGGCTCGAAATTCGTTTTCTTTCCGCCCGAAAACCGTCGATCGAGAGCTGTTCGGTTTGAGTCGCGCTCACTCTCTTCTCCGTGGTTCCAGAGTCCAGACCGGAGGGGCGGGGGGAATGGGGGGACTTGCCGCTTTATCTTATGCGTTCTAATGCATTCCCTTCCCAATTTGCGGAGCTCCGTAGGGGCGGCCATGATAAAGACGGAAACCAATGTTGCTATAGCTTTTCAAGTTTAAGTTGACGGAAAAGTCTAGCCACACGCGCGTCTTTTTAATGGCGGTCGCTGCTTTTCGCTTCGCTCCGAGTGTTTGTTTTTGTTGTCTTGGTTTTGTTTAGACGGAGAGAGCGCCGGGCAACACTGACAACAGCGTATTTTAACTTTCCCGATGTCGTTTTCGTGGCGCAGGACTATGCAGAAGTGCGATGCTCCTCGCTGTACTTGCTTTGCGTGCTCACATGTCGAAAACGTGCTAAAACAGATTTTGTTATCTGACTGAAAGACGGAAGTCCTCTAACGGCGACATGAGCGAGTGGATCGACTCAAAAGCGCAATTACAAGCCACGATTCGTTCTCAGTCGAGAGCAGTGCGTAGATAGAAATACCGGAAATGATAAAACATTTAGGACGGAAACAGAAACAGGACTTCTTTCATTGAGTAACAACATTCTATGTTGTTGTTGAGTAACAACATTCTATGTTGTTGCTCAATGAAAGAAGTTCTGTTTCCGTCCCCGTCCTCGATGTTTTATCCTTTCAAGTATTCCTATCTATTCACCAAGACGCTCGTTTTTAATTATCAGTGCGCAGCCAAAATTAAAAATCTTTTTTTTTAACATTTATTTTAGACTGTGCTGGTTAAAGAGAGCCATAAGAAAGTCCATACAGCCTTCTTTAACATACCACATAAATTGCTAAAGACATAAAAGGAAAAGTCATAGGCAGCTACAGCATGCTGGCTATAGAGACCAGTAGGATGACAAACAGAGCTTTCTTTAGAAGGACACGTAAGAAGCTATAGATGGCTAAAGCAACCAAAGGAAAAGCTAAAGACAGGTATGTCATGCTGGCTTAGGAGAGCCGAAGGGTGAGCCGAAGGGTAAGCCATGCAGAAGCTTTTAGCCAACCATTAAGTCCCTGTCACACTGAGGCAACAGTAGGACAACTTTATCCGGCAACACGGAGAAATTGTGTTGCCGGCGACCCTGTCACATCGCGGCAACAACAACAGTCCGGCAACATGTTGCTGCCGCCCGGCCACCGTGTTGTCCGATTTGTTGTCCGACAACCCTGTCACACCGCGCTGACGGTGACGACTACTCCCTCATGTCCCACAAACTGTATGATAGGTTAGGAAGTATGGAAATAGATGCGGAAGGAACAACAAGCTTAGGGAGTGACCACAAACGTATTAAGATTGAATTTGGCGCATCCAAACCAGAACAGCAAGCCCATGAACGAGCGGGTAAACCTAAACTGAGTGAAGCTCAAATACAAAAAGTATTTAAAAGCATTGAGAGCATAGTAGAGTGGTTAGTTGGGCGAGTTGGTAATGATTGAACATGGTTAAAATTGCGCACAAATAGAAAGGTACAGAGAAGAGGGAAGAGAAAAGAGACAAGCGCAAACTCACAACTCGATGTATTGAAGGAAGAAAAAAGAACAGCCCTCGGTATCAGCTCGAGCCCAGGCCACACTCGCAGGGGGGCACCCGAGCACGCGGAGGACACACACCATCAACCACACTCGAACGACTGTAGAAAGGCTATTTCCTTGTCGGTTAAAGCCACAGAAGGATGGCTGACACAACGCTCGCCTAAGCGGAGTATACTAAAGGCTTCAAAAATTTCGCGAGTGTGTTTTTCGGTGAATCTGCCAATTATCGAGGTCTTTTGTAAAGAAGGTGTACACTTACACGCTTGACAATGCAGAGGTAGGTGACCCCCCACTGTTGAATTTAGAGAAAGATTGTGCTCCCTTAACCGGTCATTAATACACCGTCCCGTCTGTCCTACGTAGGATCTGCCACAGGAAAGGGGAATGCTATAAACCACTCTGGTTGAACAGGGCACGTAAGGGCGGACGTGTTTTGTGCGGCACCTGTGTTTTGTAATATTTTCTATTTTTGCTCGAACTTAAGAACAAATTTGACCCATTTTTTGGGGTGCTGACATCACTAAGGGGACTCCGTACCTATTGGCTACCTGTTTGAGATTGTGAGATATTCTGTGTATATACGGAACCACCACCACTCTTGTTTTGTCGATATCACGTGCAGCTTTTTCGCATCCTTTTACTTTTTTTATAGAGTTCCTACCACTTCGGTTAGTACCTGCGCTGGAAAGCAAGACGCTGTAAGCCTCTCAATTTGAGCAATAAAACTGCTTTTGATGGTGTGGAGGCATGACTTCTTTAGGGCTGAAGTAAGGCAGGAAAGAGCTATGCCTCTCTTTACGACTTTTGAGTGCGAGGACGTATATTGTCAGCCATCCTTCTGTGGCTTTAACCGACAAGGAAATAGCCTTTCTACAGTCGTTCGAGTGTGGTTGATGGTGTGTGTCCTCCGCGTGCTCGGGTGCCCCCGCAAGAGTGTGGCCTCGGCTCGAGCTGATACCGAGGGCTGTTCTGTTTTCTTCCTTCAATACATCGAGTTGTGAGTTTGCGCTTGTCTCTTCTCTCTTCCCTCTTCTCTGTACCTTTCTATTTGTGCGCAATATTAACCATGTTCATTGAGAGCATAGTATCGAAACAACCAGAAGGGAATGGGCATATGAGGATCTAATAGGAATCTTTAAAAGCGAATTAGAGAAGCACCGAATTAAAACAAATATAGGACAGCAAAAACGAAGACACAAACCAAATAGCTGGTGGGATAAGGAGGTCAAAGCAGCCATATTGCAGCGCCAGAGGCATCTAGGGAACATAGGTGGCCAAAAAAAAAAAGGAAGCCTTGCCAACTGAGGTAGAATCAAAATGGGAAAACTTGCAAGAGCGAAAAAGGGAGGCATCAGCCTTAAAGGGATACTACAACGAAATTTCGGCGCTCATTTTTTGGTCTATATGTGTTCAAAGGAGCAGCATCACATCGAACATACCAATATCTTGTTAAAAAAAGTCGCGAAAATGAATTTTAAAACGAATTAAACGATTAGCAAAAAGCATCTGGTGGATGTCGCTAACGCCTCGCTTGTAATGCCCGTCTAGGAACCTTGACAGCTAGTGACGGAGGTTGTCTCGCCTCCGGCCACGACGAGAGAGGAGGGGAAGGAGGAACTCCCCTCTTCCCGAGAACGCCTTTTGTGTGTCGCAGAAGTCGCTATTGTCCCCCTACAAGATTACAGAAAATTAACCCGTCACTCAAAATTCGTACAAAAGCAGCCGCTTCGGTGGCTGGAACGACTAGGCCATCCTCTCGACGTCAGCCTCGCCGTAGCGTTGCCCCTCCTGAGACGACCTACGTCATGATTGCGTTGGATGTCACGTGGTCTCCGCTGGGCCTTCTCAGAGCGCTTGCCAGAGTGGGCCGTTTATAACGAAAAATACTGCCACCAGGCTCAAAATACAAACGTGCGATTGTCATTTACGGATATTGTGGATCATATTCAACCTATTTTTGAACACGACGGGAATATTTCATATTTCGTTGAAGTATCCCTTTAAGTAGTTTCTCGTTTAATCTCGGAGTGTTTCTTTTGTCGGGATTAGTGGCCAATGCAACGCCACTGTTACACAATGACGTAGAGGAAAAGGGGGAGGAGGGGGGGGGGGGGAGAGTTGCGGGGGGCCTGTCCCGAGACGCCGTTTTAGCGCGTCGTCAGAGCGCAGCCACGTGACAACAGGATCACGTGACCACCTACATGCCGCCGCCACCCCCCCCCCCCCCCCCCCCCAAGCCCAGCGCAAAGTTCATTTTTATTTTGATGCAGCGGGTGGCCGGTTCATAAGTTTAGTTTCTTACGGTGTTATCGTTGTTATGTTGACGTGTTAAGGTAGTCATGCGTTTCACGGCACTCGTGCCTACGCGTGCCTACTCGCAGCGTGGAGCGGGTTCGTTTCGGCCGGCACTCCACGAGTGGTTGCACTCTCCGAGTTCGTTTCATCGCTGGCACCGAATACGCGGAATCCAGTGATCGCAACTGCGACGACAATCAAATAACGGCGCGCGCAGAAACCAAGATAGAGCAGTTTATAAAGAGGTCTCAAACGCCACTCAGGAGGAAAGCAGCCGTTTGAATAGGGTGACCACCCGTCCCGCGACTCGCGGGACTGTCCCGCATTGAGGGCTCGTGTCCCGCGTCCCGCGAGAAATTCCCAAATCTTCAAAATGTCCCGTATTTCACGCTGCCGTAAAATTCACTGCGCATCGCATTGGGCTGCCGAGCAGCCGGGCACGGGGAAGCGCGGAGGTCGCTGGTAAACGTGCGAATCGCGATGCTACATATTTTTTCTATCCAAGCATTGCGGGAAGCGACTGCCGTTCTTGCAGGAGACTGACGCACATGCGCCATTGTGCCTCTCTTTCTTTGGTGGCAAAATATTGATTGATAGTTGATAGGCAAAATATCGCGAGAAAAAATTGCTCGCCAAAAGTTGAAAATAAATTATTTTAATTATTTCCAAATCGCGCTGCGTCAAGGCAAATAAATAAAACTGCTGTGATAAGATTTTTTTTTCCAGTGAAGGCGATCGCACAAGGCAAAAAGAGTGCAACTCACAACGTTCAGAAACAACAACAAAAGGTTCGAAATTTCTGTAGGAACATGTTGGTAAAAATAAGAATCGACAGGAAACAAGCCGTAAAAGATTTACTGCTTCTTCTATCCTTTTGATGCAGTGAATTCTGCTGCCGTCGATTTTACTATGCTTTCAACTTATACACATTCATTAACGTATTTGGCATTACAACGTAAAATATATCACTGAGAGTAAAACTTATTTGAGCCTAATTGCCGCCATACAATTTGCAGCTCTATACTATGCTTTCGTACAAGACAGGATATGAAGTGTGTTAGCAGAGCCATTTTTCGTGGCGTGTGTTGATAAATTTTCTCGAATAGTTATTATTTCTATTATTTTTTTTTTATCCTGGGACTGGGGCAAAATGAGAAAAAAAAACAATGTTTCCTCCTTCTGCCCCAGTTTCGGATTAAAAAGCATCATGATAAACTTGCACCAGCTCGACAGCGCACTAACTTCTTTTTTGCAGTTACCACAGTCCAAATATGATACCGTTCTTCTCTCTCCTCTCCCCTCCTCCTCCTCCTCCTCCTCCTCCTCCTCCTCCTCCTCCTCCTCCTTCTCCTCCCCCCCCCCCCCTTTGGTCAGCGAGTCTCGCATTTCGCTAGAAGGAAGGTGGTCACCCTACGTCTGAAGCGCATCTGGGAAGCGGAAAAAGGACGTTTATCTACTCGAACTACATCACGAGAAATTACTGTTTATCCGTTACCAACTGCGTTGTCACAATTTCTCACCAGAACAGATGATTTTTAAAACGTAAGCGCAACAGCCTCTGCATAATTACAAAAATAAAATAAAAAATACAAAGTAACTATAAAAATGACTGCGCAAACACTTTCCGAACTTTGCAGAAAAGATGGGGTCCCCATCTCAGACGAAAATGAAGAGAAATGGGAAACAGTCGTGAAGAACGGCGAATGAAGCAAAAAAGTTAGCAGATGATACAAAGACACAAATCACCCAGCAAAGACCTCCTTCAACGACGACGATCGCACGGGGCGTGGGTAGGAGCATTGAAAATCAGCAGGTGGTGCTCGCGGTTGGTGTTGAGTATACAACAAACAAAGCCGAAGCAACACGACAAAACTATTAAAAAAAAAAAAAAAAACCCGTCTTGTTTTTAGCTGCACGTTACACGTTTGTTTATTTCCTTTCGCGGCGTTGGTAGGAACTAAGAACAAAACATAAGGAAAGGAATAACGTAGTCTATAGCTCATAATTGCCCGGTAAATAAAAGTCACACGCTGCAATCTGCTTCGTGCTAGAAGCGTGTGACCTTTTTTTGCTTTCGCATTTCATTTTTAGTGACTTTGGCAGGTTGTTCGTTTGCTCGCTTGGCGAAGCAGTTGAAAAGTGCATTCAACAACTTGTTGACGTACATGTCTAGGCAATCCTTGCACACCGCGCCTTTGTTTTGAGTGTCGATCAGCGGCCTCGAGTACGTTTTCAGTTGAAGCCTTGTTTGGTGAAATATATCAGTGAAATGTGTGTCGAAGGCACGGCTGATGTTACCGGCCAAGTGATTAAGCTAGTGTCATTTTCGCATGCGAGTATTTCTTGCTCTTCAACAGCATGTCTTTCGAGGTGTTTCATGTTTCTGATAGCAGGCATGATGACAGATCTGACTGGCTGCCCAGCCGGCTGCATAGGACTGGGTGTTCAGTAGTGCATCTGGTCTATCGTCCGCGGAGTTCTCAGGGATCTCCGTGGAGTTATATTTATCTGCTGAGGCGTCAGTGACTATTTTGAAGCCAGACTTGGATAGCTCTTCCAGTTTAATTTGAAGTCCATGAGCATGTAAAGTACATGCTCATGGAGCATGTACTTTACTCTCTCATCATTTCATACCTGGACCATTGCGACTTTTTTTTTCCCAACCAGCATGGTTTTAGAAAACATCATTCATGTATCAGCCAACTATTTGAATTTACCACGGATCTTCACTTTAATAATCATTCCTCAGCAGAAACCGACGTTATTTTTATTGATTTTTCGAAAGCTTTCGATACCGTACCGCACCAACGACTACTTCTTAAACTTTCTCTTCTCCACATCCATTCTTCAGTCATCAGTTGGATAGCTTCGTTTCTAACAGAGAGAGAGCAGTCAGTTTCAGTCAACAGTTCTTCATCAGCATCAGTCGCAGTAACTTCCGGTGTTCCCCAAGGCAGCGTCCTCGGCCCCCTTCTTTTCCTTATCTATATTAATGATCTTCCTTCCTCGACTAACTCGCCTATCCGGCTGTTTGCCGATGACTGTGTTGTATACAGAAAAATTACTGACCCAACAGATCATTACATTCTTCAAAACGACCTCGACACCATAAGCTCCTGGTGCACCCATTGGCAGATGAATATTAACCCCGAAAAATGCAAACAAATGACCGTTACCACCAACTCGACCAAATCATCTCGCGAATATTCATTACTATCACAACAATTAGAAAGTGTCTCATTATACAAATACTTGGGTGTCCATATTTCTGAAACATTATCGTGGCATTAACATATCGACAACATAATCGCCAGCTCAACGAGATCATTAGCTTTCTTGAGGCGGAACCTCTATCTGGCCCCTGCTGTGACAAAATTACTCGCCTGTAAAACAATAATTCGACCCAAACTTGAATACGCAAGCATTGTGTGGAATCCACATCAAAATTATCTAATATCTAACCTAGAATCCATTCAAAACAAAGCTACCCGGTTCATCCTAAACGATTACTCTCCACACAGTAGTGTCTCCGCCTTAAAATCGAGACTTGGTCTCGCTTCATTAGCCACACGGCGCAAAATTAAACGCATGTGTTTCTTCCATCAAGTTTACCATTGTAATTCACAGTTCAGAAATATTTATTGTCAAAAAGCCCATTATATTTCTCCTCGAAACGACAACACATGTAAACTCTTTCAATACCGCTCCCATAATAACTCATTCATGTTTTCTCCCTTAATATTATGTATTACAAAATGGAATAACTTGCCAGATCATCTTGTAACCAACTTAGATATTACAGCGTTTGAAGAAATGTGCGTGCTTTTGTTCAATGAGTAGGGAACGTATGTTTGTGTATATATTGTTAGGAAAAGAAGAGGACGACGGGCTCGTGCAGCAAAAGGCGCAACCGCCGATTTACAAACCGCATTGTAAATCTCATCCAGCATTAAATCATCGTTTTCCAACATCTTAACAAGTGGTGGAGGTAAGCAAGCTTTCTCCTACCTCACAACCCCCTCTGCTGCCCTGGAATTGCGCAGTGGACGCTCTACCTCTCGCCTCATGCCTGACGAAACGGGAAACGCCAGCACTATCAATCGACCGGCCAAAACATGCCAACGAGACCCCCCCCCCCAACTTCTCAGGCGCACATGACGCAGATGTGCACGACTGGTTGAAGACTTATGATCGCGTCAGCGACCACAACCGTTGGGATGATACCCTAAAGCTCGCCAACGTCGTTTTCTTTTTGACGGATACCGCTTATCAGTGGTACGACAACCACGAAGCAGACTTCCTCTCGTGGGATGGCTTCAAAGCAGCATTTTCAGAGGTTTTTGGAAAGCTTGAGAGCCGCCGCCAGCGAGCACAAAAGCTTGCTCGCCGCTACCAAGCGGTCTCCGAATCTTCAACTGGATACATCGAAGACGTCATTCGCCTCTACAGCCGTGCTGATCCTGCCATGACCGAACAAGACAAAATACGTCACATATTTAAAGGTTTGTCACAAGAGCTATTCTCCATCGTTGCTCCTAAGTCGCCACCAACAGTCCAAACCCTTATCAACGAATGCCGAAAATACGAAGAACTTCGGAGTGGTCGCATATCTACGACGCTATTTCAACGGCTTCCCGAGCTATCATTAGGGAGTTTTAGCAGGCCGTTTCCACACGAACGGTTCGCCCTCCAACGCATCCGCGACGCCACTACGCATGCGCGCGCGAGTCGTTCGGGGAGTCGGGAGGCTCTTCTCGTTCGTTTCTCCCATTTCAGCCGGTGGAGTCGTCACCCCAACGCAGCCAGCACCGTTCACGACTCGGGTAAAAAAAAAGATGGCGGTCGGTTCGGCGACCACCTTCGCCGACCCAGCCGAGCGATAGGCTTAGGACAGCGGGAGGCGATTTGCCGTCCTGTTAGTCTGCTTCATTTGAGAGCTTGAACCAAATCATTTCGAGGACTGCTCACAATGGTAAGCGATCGTGAATGCTGTAAACTGCGCATGCTAGTAAATTTTTGCGATCTGCGGGCAGACTCTGCCGTGCCGACCGCGAGCAGACGAAATGATTTGGTTCGACGGCACACAACGTGAACGATCGTTCACGTTCACGATGACGAAGACACACCACATACCTTTACGGTCGTTCAGACACTTTTTACTCTATCTAGCTTCGCAGTTCTTGAAATTCCGACCGGCAAATGTTACGTCGGCCGTCTTGTTTACATCAGTCGCACGCCGGAAACACGAGCCGCCACCACGGTGCCCGCCACCGTCAAGGAGGGCCACCATCGCCACGGATTTACACGTTGCAGAATGTTTCACATGTTTACTAGAAGATGGCGCCACCGTTAAGCCCGATCATCATCATCGTTTACACGGTCGCGCCACTTTCACGATTCGCTAAAGTATGTCAAATTTGACGTACGGTTTCGCGGAACGGACCAGCTGTACCGTTCGTGATTTCGGAACCGTGTGCTTGAAAAACGACTCGCTAAAACTCCCTATTAATGAATGCCTGTACGACTGCTGATCTTCCGGGACTCATTCGAGACATTATTCGCGATGAGCTCCGTGAATTCTTCCGGTCTCTTCACTCGCCTGCTGATGGCCCATCTCTTAACACCGAGCTCCAGCATATTCGAAAATCTGTGCAAGACGAACTCCGTGCTGCACTCCATCCAATCCCCCCGACTCCATCCGTCTACACACCGGCACCGCACATCCCTACTCCGATTTGCTCTATGCACGCAGACACTACTCGCTGCTACTCAAGCACGCCACCGGACACAACTTCATACCGTCCACAGAGAAACGGACCACTCCGAAGGACGGATGCCTGGAGAACACCCGATGACCGCCCGGTTTGTTTTTATTGCAATATACCAGGACACATAGCCCGTTATTGTCACCGCCGCATCGATGATAGCAGTTACAACCGTTTCTCAAACAACCGTCGCCCCGCCGCCAACGCCGAGGACCGGCCCTCTTTCGACAATCGCCGGTCCGTGGGCTCCTACTCTGCGTATGACACCCGCCGTGGCCGCTCACCATCGCCGTATCCTCGACGCCCCCGTTCCGTCTCTCCACTTAACAATGGCCCCGCCGCCAGCCAACCGTCAAGCTAAAGAAGGCAGCCTGTCTTGACACTGGAGGTCAGGCTGCGCAGCCCCGAACCATTCCAAAGCCTCCCTCTCTCGGACCCACTACAGTCACTGTTACAATTGGAAATCAGCTCTTTACTGCCCTGGTCGATACTGGGGCCGCAAAATCATGTCTGTCGGATAAACTTCGCCGTCTGTGCACAAAGTGCTCACTCCCCCTTCAAGAACCTTCTTACGTATGGGAAACGGCGACCTTGTGCAACCTATTGGTTGCTCAACCCTCTCATTTGCACTGGGCGGCGGGTTCTACACAGTTGTTTTTACCGTGCTCAGCAATTGTCTCATGGATATAATTTTGGGTTGGGACTTCCTGTCATCTACGGACGCCTTCATTGATTGTTCTAAACGAGAAATTCACCTCAACTCTTCGGCCGGATGTGAAGACTCCCATGACGACGCTCCTATATCCCTCCACGCAGATGATGACTATCTAATACCTCCACTGTCTGCTGTCGCTGTCACTCTCAAGCCTTCACAGCCCTTCGAAGCGCCGTACGGTCTCGTCGAGCCGATGCAAACCACTGCCGAAAAAAACCCTGTCATCATTCCCTACTCTATTGTCCCCACGGGAAGCGGAAGCATCGGCCTCTTCGCAACAATTGTTTCCGCCCAGCCACAAATTCTTTGTCAAGGTACAGCTGCAACGGAAAAAGAGTAGCACAAGTGACCGACGACCGGAGCGGCAAAATCGCGACACGCGGCGCTATTGTTCCCGAGCGCGCCGATAGCGAGAGTGTCAGTCACGTTCCATGTCTCAACGGGGGGGTGGCCGGCAGAAAGCAGCCCATCCTAAAGCCCTCATTTTAACAGCTATCTTATCTCTCAATTTTCTGCCGGCCACCCCCGCGTTGAGACATGCAACGTGACTGGCACTCTCGCTATCGGCACGCTTGGGAACAAGAGCGCCGCGTGTCGCGATTTTGCCGCTCCGGTCATCGGTCAATTGTGCTACTCTTTTTCCGTTGAGGCTGTACACGCCTAGCCACGCTACGACGACATTTTCAGGACACCTTAGCCACTCTCTCTGACGTTTCCGAGGCCGAACCTGTCCTCCTAAACACAAAAAGTGACATCTCAACCCGCATTACTCAGATGACTGACCCAAGTCTAACAACCTGCGAACGAGACGCCCTAACAAGACTCTTACTTACATACGAGGCGCTGTTCGATTTCAATAGTCGTCCACTAGCCCAGACTACAGTGCTTCATCATACCATCGACACTGGTAACGCATCACCACTTCGGAGCCGCGCATACCGTGTTTCCGCCGCCGAACAAAACGCAATTGCCAATCATGTTACTGATATGCTCCACAAGAATGTAATAGAGCCCTCTTCAAGCCCTTGGTCTTCTCCGGTTGTACTCGTTAAGAAAAAGGACGGCTCTTGGCGTTTTTGTGTGGATTACCGCCGCTTGAACAGCGTTACTAAAAAAGACGTTTACCCACTACCTCGTATTGACGACACATTAGATACCCTCCAAGGGTCTTCCTTCTTTTCCTCCATGGATCTCCGATCCGGCTATTGGCAAATACCTGTCGCCGACACTGACAAGCCTAAGACAGCATTCATTACACCCAATGGCTTGTACCAGTTCAACGTGATGCCGTTCGGCCTATGTAACGCCCCGGCAACTTTCGAAAGAATG
Organism: Ixodes scapularis; assembly: GCF_016920785.2. Classification (NCBI taxonomy): domain Eukaryota; kingdom Metazoa; phylum Arthropoda; class Arachnida; order Ixodida; family Ixodidae; genus Ixodes; species Ixodes scapularis. The sequence goes on from NW_024609839.1 coordinate 32,729,649, forward strand.
ATGGACACCCTTCTGCGGGGACTAACGTGGACCATATGTCTCTGCTATCTGGACGACGTTGTCGTCTTTTCATCGACGTTTGACCAACATTTACACCGTCTACGTCAAGTCCTCGACTGCTTTCAAACAGCCACTTTGCAACTGAATTCAAAGAAGTGCGTGTTCGGAGCCCGCCAGATCAAAATTTTAGGACACCTTGTCAGTGCTGATGGTCTGCGTCCTGACCCAGATAAAGTCCAGGCCGTAACAGAATTTCCAGTCCCAAAACACACAAAAGACGTACGTACGTTTCTTGGACTTTGCACTTATTTTCGCAAATTTGTCCCCGGTTTTGCTCACATAGCCGAGCCTTTAAACAGCCTCCTCCGAAACAACGTATCATTTCAATGGACTTCTATTCAGAGTACGGCCTTTCAAAACTTAAAAGCTGCACTGACCTCAGTCCCCATCCTTGATCACTTCGTTCAAGGCGCGCCTACTGAGATTCGAACGGATGCCAGCGGACATGGTATCATTGCAGTCTTAGCTCAAACCGTATCTGGTGCCGAACGTGTCATTGCCTATGCCAGTAGAACTTTGACAAAATACGAACGAAATTATACTACTACCGAACGGGAATGCTTGGCTGTTGTGTGGGCAATTACTAAATTCCGTCCTTACCTTTATGGGACTCACTTTACAATTCTTACGGATCACCAATCCCTTTGTTGGCTTGCCACACTTAAGGACCCCTCAGGACGCCTTGGTCGCTGGTCTCTAAAGTTGCAAGACTACCAATTTACGATCAAGTACAAATCCGGAAAACGACACATCGATGCCGACAGCCTTTCTAGATGCCCTCTTCCCAATGACCCTGCGCCTTCTGTCATCGCTCCCCTCACCGATGTCACCGCAGTTCTAGATACTATTGACATTCGTATCGCTCAACAAACTGACGAAACGTTGAGTCAGATAATCTCCTGCCTACTCCATCCAACGAACCATGCAAGTCGACGCACCCTCCGGCGTGCACGACTGTTCGAACTTCGCGACGGCATCCTCTACAGACGTAACTACGACGTCCAAGGTCGTCCATGGCTCCTCGTGATCCCACGCCAATTACAAAGAGAAATCATACGAGCCAGTCACGATGACCCAACAGCCGGACACCTTGGTTTCTCAAAAACGTACTTCCGCATTCGCACACGCTACTTCTGGCCAGGCATGACTCGTACCATCAATCGTTATGTTCGATCATGTCATCTTTGTCAAACGAAGAAAAGCTCCACAACTTCGCCATCGGGTCTACTGCGGCCGATTCCCCAACCGCAACGACCCTTTCAGCGGATTGGAATCGACTTCCTGGGCCCTTTCCCCCTCTCCACATCAAAAAACAGGTGGATAATTGTCGTCATTGACCACCTGACCCGCTACGCCGAGACAAAATGCGTCCCGTCTGCTACCGCCGAGGAAGATGCCGTCTTCTTCTTACAAACTATTTTGTTGCGTCACGGAGCGCCTCAATACATCATAAGCGATAGAGGAACACCCTTCGTTTCAAAACTTCTTCAAGAAGTTTTGCGGCTGGCTTCCACCATTCACACGGTCACAACCGCCTACCATCCGCAAACGAATGGCCTAACCGAGCGCCTCAATCATACTTTATCTGATATGATTTCGATGTATGTCACCGACAATTAAACTACTTGGGACGCCGTTGTTCCCTACATTACATATGCGTACAATACGGCTCGCCAATCAACAACTGGTTTCTCACCATACCATCTTCTTTACGCCAGAGAACCTTTCACGACACTGGACACGGTTCTGCCCTACGTGGACGAACGGGCCCAGGGCTCCTATCCGGCCCATATCGTCTCCCACGCCGAAGATGCCCGCCAGCTCGCTCGTATCCACACGTCCCAATCCCAGCAGCAGCAAGAGCTGCGCTACAATGCATCCCACCGCCCAGCGACCTACAACATCGGAGACGAGGTTCTTATCTGGTCTCCTTCACGTGCCCTCGGGAAATGCGAAAAGCTTCAAAGCAAGTTTATCGGCCCTTTTCGTATCACCCGTCAACTTTCCGCTACCAACTACGAGGTTGCCCCTGTATCGCCACCTCGCGATCGCCGATCCCGCGCATCGGACATTGTCCACGTCGCCAGAATCCGCCCCTATCCCCGCCCCGACACCTAAACACCACCACCATCCTCCGTTAACAGCCGCCGGAGGACCGGCGTCTCCGTCCACCTAAAGCCCCTTGATAAAGGTGTTTTCACAAGTACCGCCAACCATTGTTGTGGAAATGCGCAAGACACGTGCCACGAGCGGGTGCTCCGCCGCCATTCGCTTCCAAAGGACGCTCACTTCAGTGCTGCGCCGCCATTTGCTTCCAAAGGCAGCTCGTGACCTGGGCGACGTGCGCTCGCGCATTTGGCGCTACTTGCAAAGACAAACGAAAACATATCGAGGGGCTTTACATCCACCGGGGGGCTACTGTTAGGAAAAGAAGAGGACGACGGGCTCGTGCAGCAAAAGGCGAACGAGAGGGCTCGAGGATTTTGAGGGTGCTGACCCCAACCGCCGATTTACAAACCGCATTGTAAATCTCATCCAGCATTAAATCATCGTTTTCCAACATCTTAACAATATATATATCTTGTTTTATTTTGTGGTTAGACGAGATGTGGTTGTGTTAGTGTTCTTACGTTATGTTTTATATTGTATTCCCATTTATTGCCACCCCCCTCATGTAATGCGTCCTCAAAAGACGCCCTTGAGGTAAATAAATGAAATGAAATGAAATGAAAGTAACTTAATTACTCAGGTTTGTTCGGTCTTCGGGAAGCGGAAGAAGGATTTTCCACCACATCACCAAAACGTTTTTTTTGCAGGGGTAAGCAGCACATGGCATGCCTGCCATGTCATGTGCTGCTTTCAGGCGGCCGGTTGATCAACCAACGATGACCCATAGCAGACCTCACCACGTACTCAAATAAAATATGAATAGAAATGTTTAATGAACAAAAAGTAAGAGCGCAAACGAGCTGGTGTACATTGCACATGGTTGAAAAAAAACTGAGACTGCGGGTAAACGACACAACACTAAAAAGTCTCTTTTTAGTGTTTACCCGCAGTCTCGGGGTTTTTTCAACCATGAGAAATGTTTAACGAGCTTACACTTTTTAATATGTTTATTAAGAATCAAAAAGTATATCTGAAGACTTCGGATCAGAAACTCAATCGTAGGCGAACATAGGAGGTTATCACAGACGACAGTGGAAGAAACAAACAAAAACAACAACAACAAAGTTGCAGACGGCCCTCCAGATGTCCGGGGATAGAGTGGCAGACGAACCGGCGGGAGTAGCGAAAGAAACAAAGCAAAAACTAAGCCAAACAAGGCAAAACAAAATACGCGATGGTTCGAACGTCGAGTAAACACAAGAGAGAAGGATACAAACAACAACAAAAAAAAAAAAAAAAAGAAAACATAAACGCAGAAGGAAGAAAGACCGCGGCGGCAAAGTAGACTTTGAAAAATGGAAGGAGATGCACGACTGTCCAACGGGTGTTTTTTCTTTTTTGTTTGTTTTGTTTTTTTTTTGTAAATCCGTTTTTATTAGTTTCAGTGATAGCGTCAGATTTGCATGCGCACATTCGACTTCTTCCAAACCATACTGACATCGCAGAAACGTAGCTGGTTCGAAATTGCCTTTTGCTTTTTGATCCGGAGACGATCGGGATTAGCCAGCTCGCCTATTCGGCGAAACGGTTTTAAGCAATACATTCATGAGAAATTGAAATTGCAACAACAAAACGAATCGGTCGATAAGAAAAGTAAAGTTGAAACGTAGCTATGTTCTGAAGATTTTTTTTACATTGCCTTTTTTCAAGAAAAAGGACGAAGGTACATTCGTGTTTTGCCTGGCTTACAGTTCTGACAGAGTGTTTTCTCCAGGAGAGCCGAAAATTGCACCCTACGAGCTGTAACATTTTTCCCACGCGAAAAAATGTCCTTCACTCATGAGGTGGCACCTATTTTTTAACATTCGAAGCAGTGAATGTCCGTGGCAATTTTTTTTCACTGCTCACCTCGCCCGGAGATAGGCAAAACCAGTGCGTTGTGGAGAATTCATCTGCTAGCGGAGACTCCGAGCTCGCCAGGGGCGCTGCGATCACGTTTCGCCCGCGATCCGCGGGAGGTGCCAGTATTGGCTTACATGGTATTTGCTGGCACCCTACGCGTGAATGCAACCGCTGCACCGAGAAAATGGAGCGTGCGCCAAAATGCAATCCCATCATGCCTCCCTCCGGCGAGGAGCGGTAGCAGACGACGATGGGTTGTTCTGCTACGTGTCATTCGTACAGCAGAACCGAAAGGGAAAAAAAAGTTGAATTTCTGATAGGAATTGTGTCTCGCAGGCCACGAAATCAAATGCGAGCTTGAATAAACTACTTCCATAAATCCCTGCGACCAATACTGCGCGCGTTGGACTCTGAGGGAGGAGAGCGGCATGGTTTCGGTTTCGATCGACACGTCGAGACTCGAGAAGAGATTATACACAAAGCGTGGATTATAAACAGCTGTTATCTCATGTTCCCTGCTCCCGAGCGCATCGTGTCTAACTAACCTAAATGGCCAGACCTCAAAGCTTCAGCACAAGCCCGAACCACACGCAAAGCTTGTCTTGACACATGCTTGTTTATTTTAGAGCGCAGCTCTTAGGGGCCCGTGCCCAACTTGAGCGGCGACGGGGTCGCCGTAACCAAGGTCATCCCAAGGTCACGTGGCCCCCAAGGTCATCTCAAGGTCACGTGACCCCCAAGGTCACCCCAAGGTCTCGTGACACCCAGTCACGTGACCCCCTGAAGTCACGTGACCCCCGAGGTCACGTGACCCCCCCCCCCCCGAAGTCACGTGACACCCCCAGGTCACGTGACCCCCGCCGAGGTCACGTGACCTCCCCGATGACATCGTCCCTGATGACGTCATCGGCATCGTCATCATCACTGATGACGTCGTCAGTGACGTCACTGTTGACGTCATAAGTGATGATGACGATGACGATGCCGGTGAGGTCATCAGTGACGTCACTGATGACGTCATCAGTGATGATGACGATGACGATGCGGATGCCGGTGACGTCATCAGTGACGTCACTGATGACGTCATCAGTGACGATGACGATGCGGATGCCGGTGACGTCATCAGTGACGTTGACGTCATCGGGGAGGTCACGTGACCTCGGCGGGGTCACGTGACCCTGAGGGTGGTTACGTGACCTGGGGGTGTCACGTGTCTTCGGGGGCATCCGCATCGTCATCGTCATCATCACAGATGACGTCATAAGTGACGTCACTGATGACGTCACCGACATCCGCATCGTCATCGTCGCTGATGACGTCGTCGGAGTCCGCATCGTCATCGTCACTGATGACGTCATCAGTGACGTCACTGATGACATCATCGGCATCGTCACGTGACCCCCAAGGTCACGCGACCCCCCCAGGTCACTTCACCCCCCCAGTACCCTTCCCTCCTCCTCCTCAAGAGCTGCGCTCTAATTCGGTGTTACAGGGAGTTGTAAACGGCTTTCACTTTTTTTGTACTCGAGCCTTCCTGTTAGCATTTCGAGGTCTGTAGACGAGCCAGTGCTGGGAATCTCGACGCTGCGAAGCTAGGGGATCTTGATTGTGTACGAGTCAACACGCTGTAACAACCATAAGTCCGCATGCACCGAGCTCGCAACTTTACATTAGTGTTGCTGGTCAGCAAGTTTGTTACTTGATTTATGTGTCCATTCACGACATTACCTTTTTCAGTTACCGTTTTTTTTTCTTAATACGCCCGAGCACGCGAGGTAAAACTGGGAGACGCCATGAAAAGCTAAAATCGAACAATGTATCCCTTTATATTTACTGACCCGCAGCACTGCACGAAGTGAAGTCCCTACACGCTTGGATTTGATAAATTCAATATCGCATGAAGTTGTCTTGCAATCATAGGCACATTCACATATACAGTTTTCTGAAGAAAGCAACAGTGGAGCACTTGCGTGAAGAATGTCGCACAGTTCGGCGGACAGCACGTACACGCCGTGAACCCCTATGCGGTGCGCCAAATGAACGAAAGTATTCCAAGCGCATTTGGCGGTCTAAATACGTTTGCATACGCAGACACAATATCCGGCATGTCGGGAACCAAGAAAAGTGCCCCGGTCTTCCTTTTATATCGCTCGAGAATGCTTAGAGCATTCTGGATTCGTGGGAAGTCGGACAATCAAAAACGCAATTGCGCCGCATTCGGTCACGGCGTGATAGCATGAATTGAAGCTCCTCAATGGAAACCGAAACTCAGTGGGCAACTAGATCGCAGAGTGCACTGCGTGGCATTTCGCCGCGATGGGGCGCTTCAACCCGTGCTTTATTTGAGCACACAGTCTCGATAGACGGACCCACTAAACTCATAGTCACCGAAATTCTCCCCAAACGCAAAAAGCAACGAAGTCTGTTCATATGCAACATATACTCCAGCCCGAAAGACACACCTGCGGAATGCGCGCAAGTTTTCAAAGCGCTCAATCCACTGCTAGTAGATAACGCCGCCATAGTGTTAGGGGACTTTAATGCGCACCACACGAAATAGGAACGGACTCAGTCAAAGGCAAAGCAGTCATAGATGCAGCAGACAGGTACAACGCAGTCCTACTCAACGATGTAACGTACCCCACAAGAATAGGCGTGCAAGGAAATACTACGCCGGATCTTGCCTTCTCGGTCAACCTGGAAGATTTCGTCTGGAAGAACACGCAAGAGAATTCAGGGAGCGACCACTATATCATTGAAGTTCAGGCTACGCTTCCGGGCTACGCCCCACACAAGGCAAGACCCTGCGTAGACTGGGACAAGTTCCGACGAGAGCGCGAAAACAGTCTTCACAAGCATCGCGGAATGGAGCGCCACAGTTGTAGAAGACGTGGCGAACGCAAGGAGGCAGGTCGAAAACCCCACGCAAGCCGAAACCATCGACTCCAGACTCGGAAATATGGTAGAAGCGTCTTTATACAACAGATGGAAGAGCACTGATAAACGCTACAGCAAGCTGAGGAAAAGAGCGTCCATGTTGTACAAACACATTGAAGACTATGCCAAACAGCTAAACCTCCAGAAATGGCTGCAAGTATGCAATGAAGCGCAGAACATGCTCCACACGAAGAGCCCGTGGCATCTGTTTCGCAAGATACTGGCCCCGGAAACCACCAAGCCGGAAACGCAAAAACTTCTCATCAAGTTAATGAGAGCCTACGTGGGAAACATGGAAGACCTCATTGCCGACCTTTACGCCAGATACCTAGACGCTCCACCGTAAGCAGGGGCAAATGACGTAAGCTACTCAGGAAACAGCAACCCCTTATTAGACGCTCCAATCATTTTTTTTATTATTTTTTATTCATTTTTTTTATTTTCATTATTTTTTATTTTTTTCATTTAATTTAAATTTTTTTATTCTTTTTTTATTTTTTTTTATTTTTATTTATTATTTTTTTATTTTTTTTATTTTTATTTATTATTTTTTTTTATTTTTTTATTTTATATTTTTTATTTTTTATTTTTTTAATTTATTTTAAATTTTTTTTATTTCTTATTCATTTTTTGTATTTCTTTTTTACTGTTTTTAAACTTTTTTATTTTATTTTTTATTTTTTTTATTTTTTCTTTATTCTTTATATTTTTTTATTATTTCTATTGTTTTATTTTTTGTTTTTTATTGTTTTTTATTCATTTTTTAATTTTTCTTTTATTTATTTATTTTTTTATTTTTTTATTTTTTTTTTATTTTTTTTTGTTTTTTCTTGTATTTTTTATCTTCTTTATTTTTTTAGTTTTTATATTTTGTACTAACTTTTTTCATTTTTTTATTTTTCTTTCATTTTTTGTTTATTTTTAATTTCTTTTATTTCTTCTTATTTTTAATTTTTTTATGTATTTATTTTTGTTTTCTTTTAATTTTTTATTTATATTGTATGTTTTATATCTTTTTTATTTTTCCGTATTATTTTCTTATTTTATTTTTTTATTTTTTATTAATTTTTTTTATTTTTTTTATTTTTTATTTTCCTTGTTTTTTTATTTTTTTATTTATTTTAATTTTTATTTTTCTTGATTTATTTTTTTATTTTTTATTTTTTATTCATTAAGATTTATTATTTTTTTATTTTTTTGTTTATTTATTTTTTATCTTTTTATTTTTATTTGTTTATTTTATTTATTTTTCATTTTTTTATTTTTTTTTTACTTGTGTCTTTTTTATTTTTTAACTTTTTTATTGTTTATTAATTTTTTAAATTTTGTTTCTTATTTTTTTATTTTTTTATTTTATTATTTTATTCTTTTTTTCTTTTTAATTATATTCTTATTTTTTATTTTTTTGTACTTTAATCTTTTTTTAATTTTTTTTATTTTCTATTTATTTTTTATTTATATTTTACTTGTTTTTTCATTTTCTTTTTTATTTTTTGATTTATTTTTGATTTATTTTTTTATTTTTTTTTATTTAATTTTTTTTTTTTCTCCAGGGGCAGAGGAAATCTCAATGTTTCCCCTGCCCCTGGAGAAGACAAAGTCAACAGCAGAATGCTAAAGAACCTGGACGACAATTCAGTGCGGTGCCTCACTAATTACTTTAACGAAATCTGGACATCAGGGGTCATTCCAAAGGCCTTCAAACACGCGACGGTGTGTTTCATCCCCAAGCCCGGCAAGCCTCTGACCATCGACACTCTAAGACCAATCTCACTCACCTCGTGCGTGGGTAAGGTACTAGAACGCATCATACAAACAGGGATTCAAGAGTACATGGAAGAACACAACCTATTCACGGAGCACATGTTTGGATGTAGAAAACACCTATCCACGCAAGATGTGCTTCTCCAACTCAAGGAAGGTGAACACAAGCAGAAAGGGACAGCACTAGCTGCACTCGACCTTAGAAATGCCTTTGATCGAGTCTCTCACGTGGCCATCCTACGACAAGTGTCTGCACTCAACCTGGGCGAGAGAACATTCAACTACATCAAGGATTTCTTACAGAAGAGGACGGCCAAAATACAACTAGAAGGAGAGCTAACCGACGAATTAGAAGTCAACAAAGGAAGAGGAACACCCCAGGGATCGGTAATATCGCCGCTACTCTTTAATTTGATAATGATCCCCTTGTCAAGGAAGCTTCAAGAAGTTGAAGGACTCAAACATGCAGTGTACGCCGACGTTATAACACTCTGGACTGCTCTGCCGTCACAGTCCAGAAACAACGTTATAAACGCTGGCATAAAGATTGTACGACAAGAAGCGAAAGAGGCTGGACTCGAATGTGCCACCGATAAATCAGTGCTACCAGCCCGGACATCAAAGTATCGCAAGTTCAGGGAGAACGAAGAATTCTACATCAAACTACAGAGGATGGACATTCCAGGAGAGGATCAAGTAAAGATTTCGGGGATGATTGTATCTATCGAGGATCGAAACAGAGAAGCGCTCACTAAATTAAGGAAGCAGGCAGATACGCGCGACTCATAAAGGGGTATTCACACGAGGGAGAAATCCCGGGGATTTCTCGCCGGCACGCGCATTCCACGACAAAAACGTCGGGCTTTGCGATGTGCAAAAGCCTCGCGTTTTCATCTCGTGATGCGCGCGTGCCGGGGAGAAATCCCCGGGATTTCCCTCTCGTGAAGTTACGGACTCAGAGAAAGTGGAACGTGTGGGCTAGTGCACGCCTTCACATTAAGTAGAATAATGTACGCTGCACCCTATGTGAACTTAAAGAAGGCAGAGGAAGACTCCCTAGATGTCATTATAAGAAGATCTTTCAAGGCTGCGTTGGGGATTAGTCAGAAAACATCCAACGACGGCCTCGATCAAATGGGGATACACAACACTTTCGATGAAATGAGAAAGGCACAAAGACACGTGCAAATCCAGCGACTATCACAAACCCGAACTGGAAGGCGGGTCCTACAGGACGTGGGTGTTTTACTAATGGATCAGGAAATGCAGGCGAAACACTCTATACGACAAGAATGGACTGACATAGGACGGAGTATTCCCCTTCCGAAGAATATGAGTTCGGCGCACAACTCAGGACGAAGGCTAGCTAGAGCCAAAGCTCTGAACAAGCTGTACGAAGGAAAGGTGCACATCTTCCACGCCGATGCTGGGCCCTATCCAGGCAGTCCAGGAAAATTTGTAATAGCAGTACACAATGCGAGACAAGATTCAATGGCCACAATCAGCGCCAAGTCGATAGAGGAAGCCGAGGAAGCAGCCATCGCCCTTGCGAGAGTACAAGCAGCAAGAAGAGGAGAAATGTACGCCATCGTCACAAGCGACTCCAAGAAAGCCGTCATGTTTGGGAAGAGTTAGACTAGCAGCATACAAGCTCTACGCCAGAGCCCGGATCAGCAAAGAAGCAAACCATACGTTAACCTGGGTGCCCGGACACTCCGGGCACACAGGAAACGAAACGGCACACATGCTGGTGGTACGCGGTCTTCATCTCCGTACCACTGGCAGAATGGGCCTCCCCACGACACATGGGGACCATAACTATAGCGCCTCGACAAACACAATGGGGCCTGCAGATTAAGGTGAAATCCTCGAGACTCCGGCTACGAAGACAGACGTTGGCAGCTCCATACAAGAAGCTCAGCCGACTCCAAGAAAGTGCCTGGAGAAGACTCCAACTTCGAAACAACACCACTCCCCACATACTAAAGAGGTCCTAGCCAGACCTCTTTAGTGGCAAGTGTGAAGACTGCGGCAACCAGGAAGAAGGAACCTGGCGGCACGTGTACTGGGTATGCCCTGCAAACCCGCTACCTGCCACCCTCCGGATAGAAGATGGCCTACCGTATGGGAAACCTTACTGGCCGCCGAAGACATCGGCACGCAACTGGAAGTCATCTCCAGGACGCAGAAGATCGAAGACAAGTGGAAGAAACGCCTATGCATGAGACAGTCCCATACCCCGGCAACCCTTCGAATCCGTAGCTAGACTTCGGTCTATTGTTTGGTTCAATAAAGTTTCCAACAACCATAAAAAGTTTTTAGTCGCTCTTTTGCCGTACACACGGCTCTGGCCGTACAGACGGGTACAGGCGCTCAAATATACCAGTGTGTAAAGAAATGCCCAGAACAAACGCATCAGAGGCCCCCAGATCTTTATCTTCACCCGCACACGTAAGTAAGTGTGCGGGTGAAAAATTGTGTGCGGTGAAAAAAGTGTGCGGGGAAAAGAAGTGTGCGGAAAATAAGTGTGCGGAAAAAAAGTGTGCGGGTGAAAAAAAAAAGTGTGCGGGAGAAACCTGCGATTGCCCAATAAGCACCCGAAAAAGCTAAACATAACATCATTATGTTTGATAATTAGCTATGTCAGCTATCTTGCCCAGTTATATTTTCTTTGGGAAAGCTTTCATTCTCGACGCCCTCACCACGGTTAAAATTTGATGCGTCTGTAACTACGATCGAAATCGGAAGTACCAGGAAACGTTTTGCTTATTCGAACAAACTAGTTTTAAACCGTACCCTTTCAGTGGTTCATGCATAATACCCACTGATCTCTACCATGCTCAAACGGGTCAAGCTTCTGATCGGACAGCATCATCAGTTTTCTGTGTAAACACCAGCGGCATTGTAGTTGCAAAAAGTTGTGAAAATTTACGTATTCTGTAAATATCTCTACAGCAGCAGAGTTGCTTGAAGTCATCGCAAATAAAAACTACCTCTTGCAGCGACCAACGTTTATAAATAGTTGGTAGCGACTGCACTTCCGCATTCTCACTCATCACGTCGAACAGAAAGGCGCTAGTTTCGATTTGAGGTCTCGCGACTCCAACTAACTATAGGTGGCGCCACTAATTTTCCAAGATGGCCGGAGATGCGTTCCGGTGTAGGACGCCGATCTGACTACCCCTCTGCTTCGACTACGGTAGTGGTTATGGCGTACGCCAAAATCAATACCGTAGTCATTTCGGCGTACGCCATAGTCAATACCGTAGTCTTTTTCGCATACCCCAAACACACTACCCTTACGCCAAATTCAATACCTTGAATAACGTCGGTTCAGCCGTTCAGCAGGGGTTGAGCCAGTTGAGCTCCGCATTTCGCTAAAACTGGCGGAAGTAACTTTCTGCAGCAAAATACCCTGATTGTTTGTTGTTGTTTGTATGAACAGCGGAACGCGCGCGGCAGGCGTTGTTAATTTTGATTAGCGTTGATACGGCTGACGGCGCGCAGAGCTGAAGGGCACAAGCAAGGAAGCTTGGAGTGATTTTGTGTGAATGTGATTTGACATCGCTTCTTTCTGTTTCTTCGATCATAATGCAAATGCAGGTGCCCGACTCCCGAACGATTCGAAGGCAAGAGTGGTAGCCCGCCTGTCAGCTGGTCTTTCAATCGCATGCACTGTCGTCATTTTGGGCACAGCGGAAGAAAATAAGACGCTCTCTATTTTAAATAGCGTGCGATTGGCCTGTCTAGGTTCTGGCGACACCGTTTCAGGCTGTATATGAGAAAATTTAGCCACTACAGTACGACTGCTAGCCTGGGGTATGTGCCTCACAACCAGGGACGGCGCCAACGGGAGGCGAGGGGTGGTGGGCGCCTCCCCTAAAATTTCTTCTGCAACCCCAAGATGAAGCAGCTTTGTTCACAAATAATTACCAACGACGTCGGCTTGAAGGCCCAGTGTAACGAGTGTCCAGACTTTAGAGCCGTGCATGCCTTTAATTTACCTTTTTTTTTTCTAATAACGTCCACCCACTGGAAGTCGTACCGCGAGCGAGTAAGCTTTCAAGCGCTTTAGAAAAAGAAGCTCCCCTTTGTGACGCCTGCTGGCTTTTCTCTCCGTATTCCGCTCTGTGGTGCTTATCTTAGCGGAGACCGGAGACGTGAACAAAGGGGAGCTTAGTTAAAGTCGAGGTCATGGGGAATTCCGGACTGTCTCAGAAAGGGAAGCAAAACCTGGTTGGGAGTCTGAGCATTGGAGACAGAGGTCCCTGCTGTGATAACCCCCCCCCCCCCACCTCCCCTTCCCTCCCCCCCCCCCCCCCCCCCACTATTCCTTCTCGTGTCTCCGCATTCCCCTTTTCAATGAGCACACCGCATAAGCTATCTTCGATAAGCCCTTGGGCGACAGCATCTCAGAGCAACCCTCCCCCCCCCCCCAATTTGGTTCGCCTCCCCACTGCCCCCCCCCCCCCCCTTATGAAGATCCTGGCGCCGTCCCTGCTCACAACAGATCGAAATGGGTGGGGGTGGGGATCCCTGGCAGCAGGACCTTTCGCCGTACGAGCTGCGGTGCGCTCGACCTCCGATACCCCTTGGGTCACAGCGCTTGCTGAAAGAAGTTTGGATCGTTTTACGCAGATTTTGCAGTGCGTACGAGACGCACAACAGCTACGTACTACGTCCTAGATGCCCAAAATGAGGCTCGTTACTTGTGTGCGGCCCTCGTCATCTGGGGAACAGCCATGAAAATGTTTCAGTGAGAAGTACGGAAAAGTAATATTATAACAGTAGAGTATTTAAAAATGGCTTGCATTGTCACTGAACATATGAAAATAAAACTGATTAGGAATGCCGATCAGATCGGGTGGGAATGTGATATAATGTGCTCAAGTTATGTGTGAAGTTGCGTCGGCACAGGAATTCAAACTTGTTGGCCCCAACCCCGCTCCTAAATTCTTCCAATGTTGCTAGCAGTTATTTTATTTTTTTATTAGTGTTATTATTGTAACTTCAAAGGTCCCAACAGGGGCATTACATAAGGAGCGGGGGGGGGGGGGAGGAGTACATAAAAAATACAAAAGATCAACACATGAACAGACAGGTGGCTGGCACCTACAGTGCTGGTAAGTAATATAAACAGTGAGAACAAGTGTGTGTGAAATAAAACGGGTACATAAATACACTAGCTAAGAGAGTAATCGAAGCATTGCGGAACAAGACGGGGTCACCTATTGCCGGGCAGAACCAGGGTAATCACCGACTCACACCAAGCATACCGGAGCTTCCAGTCGGGCTTGGTGTCCTGAAAAGTGCTGCAGGTGCTCAAAAACAAAAGACCCCCAAAGGAGCCCATAGAATTTGAATGGGTACCTGCCCACTCCATGGTAGAGGGCAACAAACTTGCTCACCAGCAGGCCTGCGCGCTGACTTATCGGGCCACAGCCATGGAAGAGGTGCAGGACCAACCCATGGTGACCTAAAAGAAAATACTAGTCGCACTCTACTGTAAGGATAGGCGAAGACTGCCAGCCCCGACTCCTAAGTTAACGCGGGAGGAACAAGTAGCTTATAGGCAAATTCAGTCGGGGTCCTTCCCCCACCACCTTTTACTCAGTCGCATATGTTCCCCACTCAATACAGTGGGAACTGCCCAGTGTGCCAAGAGATAGGAACCCTCCGTCACAAAATAGGCGAGTGTAGATTCAACCAAGACCACCCACTACCCCCACCCTTCCCCCTGTAGAGCGATGGGAGAACTTGCTGTCCAGCCCCGCCCTGGAGAATCAGCTTCAATTGGTCAACAGGGGCCAGGCAGACAAGGCAGCATATAGGATCTCGTGAAGAGGGAAGCCCTTCCATCCGGCAGAGACCATCGTGCTGAAATGCTAAGAATAAAAGTTTATTCTCTCTCCCTCTCTGATTGTTTGAAGTAGTTTGTGATCCGAGATATGTGACATGGGGTGGTTTAGTTGTGCCGATGCTCTTCTAGGAGGAAGTAGGAGTGAGTTATGAAGCATTGGATTATAATAGAAAATTTTATGAAATCGGGTTAGGCATGATATCTTATGGCACGACTTATACAGCTGGAATTTCAGTGCAGAGACACTAGTTCTTCTGTAATGATCATTAAGAATCAACCTGGCGTGCGATTTTGAACTGACTCAAGATGGTTAATGGGATAAATTTGATGAGCATTCCGAATTGCTGCTGCATACAACTTTGGTCCAATGTAACTCTTGTATGCCATTTTCTGGAGATCAGATGGTGGCACCTTCAGATTTCTTTTGATGTACCCGAGAGTGTGCGAAGCCTCTGCTGAGTCTGTTTCAATGTGGTTATTCCAGGTTAAGTCACTAGGCAGTGTTGCACCAAGATATTTATAGATGGAAGCAGGCAGAGATGATTAGTCCAGAGCCAAAGGAATACGAAAAAACATGATGTTACATGTTTCCAAGTAAAGCGAAGTACTTTACATTTTGACATGTTTTGATGACATAAGTCATTTGAAACACCAGGCATGAATCAGGTCAAGATCACTCGGAAGATTTAAATGGTCATCAGACAGTAATTTTGCAATATAGGACACAATTGTAAGCAAAGAGACAAAGCCTACAATTGATAAGTCGTTAATAAAAATAAGAAACAGTAGTGGACCTAATAATGCCCCCTGTGGAACTCCAGATATAATGCTAGTAAAGTCTGACATATGGTTGTTAGCCAGAGTGCGAGAAAAGAGAAAGTCACGAATCTAAGAAAGGACCACAGGGTCGATACCCAGGAGAAAGTTTTAAAATTAGATGACGATGGGGAACTCTGTCGAATGCCTTCGAGAAGTCGAGGAATACAGCATCGGTTTGGCCCTGCGAGTCAAGGTTAGTGATTAACTTGTGTTTGAGTTCAAAGAATTGCGTCTCACATGAAAAACCCCTACGAAATTCATGAATTGATGATTGTAAAAAATATGATTGGCTTCTAAATATGATATGGGATGATAGTTTGAGGCCAGCACACGATCACCGCTTTTAAAGATTGGAATGGCCCCTCCGCAGCTTCCAGTCCAATGGTATACGCCGTTCCACCTTCAGTCCGAGCACACTGGACGCCACGAGCTATCCCAGCCGATTAAGTGTCGGGAGAAAATCGTGTGACCTTTCGGTTGGCCAGAGCGACGCAGGGAGCTCAAGGTCACATGACACTCTCTCAACGCTGGATTGGCTGGGATAGCTCCTAGCGTCCGCTGCGCTCGGACTGAAGGTGAAACGGAGTATAGGCAATACTGCTGTAATGACTAAGAAAATATGAATGTGAGGAATTCACTAGACATTACTTTGGTGTTGCTAAGAATTTTGGGGCTAATATTGTCTGGACGACAAGATGATAAGAGTTTTAAAGCTGTAAGTCAAAGTATTCTGGAAGCAGAAATGTTAGTGTCAATGGGGGCCATGGGTTCAAAACCAGAGCAAGGCAAACTATAGGTATATGATCAACGCTTTCGTTTGATAGTATGAAAGAGAAATATTTGTTTAAAGCTGTAGTGCAATGTGGCTCAGACACGGCCTCTACATTTTCATTCTTTAGTCTGATAGAGTCAGTATTATCTCTGGGTGAAAATACCTTCCAGAACTTCTGGGGGTTACTTTGCAGAATTCTTGGCAGGCCCAAAGAAAATAATTTTTTTTCGTCAACCTTATGCTCTGTACAAGATTTGAGACATGAAAAATATTTGTGCCAGACTTTGTTACTATTTACTTTTTTAGCTCTTTTATACATGCGCTTCTTTTTGTTATTTATAATGATTGTAAAGTTTTATATTGTATCAGGGGTTATGCCTGTCGCTGTGTACAATTACATTCGAAGCTAATTGCTCAGTTAAAATATTAAGTTTGTTTTTAAATAGTGACGAGTTTTCTTCCACCGATCTTGAACGAAGGTTTTCGACATACGACTGATAGAACGATGACACGTTCCGATTTATGGTGACGTAGTAATCATCTTTGTTATAGCTCACGAATTGTTTCAACAGTTGGGCTCAGCGTCGGCACAGGGATAGATAACTCGATGATCAAGATGCCGTGGTCACCTAAGCCAGCAACACAGTTGACAGTTTTTATTATTTCTGGTGTGCTTGTAAGGGTACGGTCAAGAATATTCTCGCTACGGGTGGGTTGTTCAACAACTGGGGTGAGGTTAAAATTCAAACAGTTATTGAAAAACTCTCGCGCAGCATTCGAGCTGCTCGTGGTAAGATGAACCCAGTCAATGTTTGAAAAATTTAAGTCGTCAAAGATAGCAAAGTCTCCTTTTGGGTAACGACTTTAAATGTCGAGCAGTATGGTGCGCAAAGTGTCGCAGCGCTCAGAACCATTGTTCGGTGCCCGATAATACAATGGGCAGGAGATCAAACTATAAGGGGTACTTTATTTGAACTTGTCCCCACAGCCCGGTGTTTACTACCAGAGCATAACAAAGAAATTGAACCTCGTCATCAGTCGTGGGCACGTTAACAGCAAAAAGTAACAGTGTTACAGTTACAGTTACCTAGGGGGGAAAAGTAGCACTGTTACAGTGACAGAATTACCGGCTTCAAAAAGTAAAATGTTACAGTTACTGCAAAAAGAGTATAATGCCGTTACTTTCTCGTTACAGTACAAAAATTGGACTTAAGAAATCACAAACGAAAACAATATTATTTTATTTGCTACACTACAGTAAGAAGAAAGGTAAACTGAGAAATTAGAAAAAATTTAAACCCGAAGGGTGTCTCTTTTTTTGCGTGATTTGCCATCTCAGCATTTTGATGTGCATAATTTATTTGCAATAATTGATAAGCCAATGTTTTTGATGAGCAACATTGAAGATGACGCTTCAAAGGTCGCTTTTTATGCGACCAAAGCGCTGGTAAGAGCGAAGCACTCGTATCCAGACCGTGCATGACAAGCAGTCTTGGGCAGTAACTATAGTTACTAGCATTACTGGTAAGTAGAGTTACTTTTTGGTAACGAGTTACTGTTTACTGCTGGTAACTTGTAACTGTAAGACTGTTTCTTTTGTATTGGGTAGCTGTAACTGTAACTCCACGCATTAAACAAACAAAAAATTGTCTGGTTTAGCACACGACTGAGAATCGAGTCAGCACGAAACCGGGAGATTAAGGAAGCAGCACCCGTGGTGGTAGGGGCGGCGAACAATGTCCGTTTCACTGACTTTGTCTCACTCTTCTCATGTGGGGACCATCTGCGGGTGTCGGTGCTCGTGCAATATGTCTCTGAGTGTTCCGTCTGGGCTGTGTCTGCACCCCCCTCTCCCTTCGCCTTTGTAGGATATATCCGTGCTGTCATTTTTACACCCAGCGGGTCACCGTCTCCTCTATTAGTTTTCAAGGAAGCCGTCCCCACATTGTGCAGAAAGCCGGCACTTGTTTCACTTATTTGTTCTCTTCAGAGCCGCTCGAGTAAACACGAAGGCAGGTTCAAATGAAATTGCCTTTTTCGTTGATAGCCTCAAGAAACACCCGAATGGTTGGACACTTTGTTGTGGAACCACAGATGGCTTTTTGGACACAGACGCCGCAGTGGTCGTCGTACATTCTCGTTGAGCACCAGAAGGCCTCACTTTGTCTCCTTTCCTGTATATTCTTTCGAAACTGTTTGACCCGCTACGTTCAGGCCTGCTTCCGAGTATATCCCGTGAGGTAATTATGCGATCATCCGTGTCCTCAGTCATTTCGGAGTCAAAAATAAACAAAAACATTAACTGATGTGGGTCGATGACAATTTTGAAAAACAGTTGATTCTAAGTTATAGTCATATGCAAATAGTGGATTTTGAGTTTGAAGCCAATAGTTTTGGCCAAATATTTTCAATTTGAATAATTAAAAGTTTTCCCATGCCTTTCACTGCATTATATGCTTAGACGAAAACCCAGCTAAAATCGTGAAGTTTGTTCTACTTGTTCATTTATAAGGTAAGTTTAACTATCAAATATTTATGAACTGTGACCTCAGAAGGTCTGATGTCATGGGATGGCAAGTAAACGACGGATCTGATATAAAATGAATCCTATAGAGACAGCCAATCATACCCAATTGAGTGAATTCACAAATCTTGCCATATAAAACATTCTTTCTTTAATCTCGAGTTAAAAAATGAAAGCCGTTTACAACTCCCTGTAATGCCGAATTAGAGCGCAGCTATTTAGGAGGAGGAGGGAAGTAGTGAGGGGAAGGTATACCCCTCCTTCCTCCTCACCCCCTTATCCTCCTCCTCCCCTCATTCTTAAATCTCCTCCCGGGGGGGGGGGGGGGGTTACGTGACCTTGGGGGGGGAGGGGTCGTGTGACCTCAGGGGGGTCACGGGACCTCGGGGGGGGGGGGCCACGTGACCTCGGAGGAGGGGGGTCACATGCAGCCCCTTGTGGTTAGTCCGTGCTAAGGTGTGAGGAAATCTAACATGTTGCAGCTTGTATCCATTTAGCCGAAAAACCAATTACTTTTATATAATTGGAGCCGTTTGGCTAACAGCTAGGAGAGAGAGAGGGAGAGAAATTTTATTTACAATGATGCTTTGTCTGAATTATCTGCATCTCATCAGTGGTCAAAAAGATGCTGGTAGTGAGGGCGGCAGCATGGTCCGTACGACGTTGAGAATGTGTGACACTAATTGGGGCCATAGTGTCAGTTGTGGTTCTTGGGGTGGGGCGGTCCAGCTCTTCCAACTGACAGATATGGAAGGCATAAGGAGGAAGGGGGTGAGGTAGTATGGAAATGATTGTGCACGGGTACAGATCGGTTAGGGTAGGCATGCACTAGTTATTAGGCACATATTCCAAAGTGCCGCAAAGCAATATTTAGCCGACATTTAAGCCATTGCACGGGGCAGGCACATAGCCAGGATTTTGTTTCGGGGGCGCCCGCCCATGACAAAATGCTGTATGAGGGAGAGCGGGAGAGAGGAGGTCCCAGCAAAATGGAAGATTTCAGGGGGAGCCCGGGCGCCATGGGTCTCTCTCCTGGCTACGTGCCATGGTGTATACATGAGTAAATCGTAGTGTTGCAGGGGGGAGGGGGAATTATTGTGTTGCGAGACTTGAAAAGTTTAAATTTTGGTAACAAATCACTCCTTTCTATTATTCCGTATACACCGTGAAAACATTTCCTTGCCATTTGCATACAGTTTGGTATAACATCTAATACATTTGGTTAGAATATTTCTTAGTATAGTAGATCCCCAGCTAAAATCCCCATTAGATCCAATTGGAATTTTAACTGGTTTTAACCGGAATCGATTGGTTTAGTGGGTTCCAATCAGCACGTTGGCCGATGGGTCTCACCAATTGGAATTTAATAATTCGGAGGCTCGTTTTAGAGAAGCTCGTTTTAGCGAACGCCGTTTTACTGACCCCGGTTTATCGAATCCCTTGAGAACCCAGTTTAGAGAAAATGGCGATGAGCTTCCCTTTAGCGAATTCGGCTGCCATTTGGCAGGGATAAATTGGTTGTCTGAAAACCATTGGAATCTAATGGGAATTCTCAACTGGGATGTCATATGCAAATTATAACCTTCAGCACCAGCATCTTCTTTGCCAAGCATATTTCGTCCCTTCATCAGGGAAAGCAACCTCTCACTGGTGCGATCGTTTCGTTTAACTGTGTCTTTCATCTATTCTGGGTTCGGGGCAGCCGAAGCGAAAACAACCGCATCTCCACGTGGTGAATGATGTTGATTGGGGCGAAGCTCCGGTGTTGCTTGTCTGCGTAGACGCTGAGCCGCAGCATGCCGAGCCTTTCGTTCGTTTTCATCCATGTCACGCTGCGGTCAAATGCTCAAATGCTTATATAACCACCACATTCTCTTTCTGACATGGATGAGAACAAACGAAAGGCTCCGCATGCTGCGGCTCACCGTCTACACAGACAAGCACCACCAGAGCTTCGCCCCATCAACATCATTTACCATGTGGAGATGCGGTTGTTTTTTCCCTACACGAGCACCCGACGCCGGACATCGGAGGGACATACGGACATGGCTGGCCCCTAAGGAGCTTCGCCCCTAAAAAAAAAGCGCTGTCCCACAAGCCCGCTGGCGGGACAGGGACCTTGGCCAGGAAAGCGTTATCTGGCCCCGCCTAAATTAATGGAGACATCTGGTCACTTTATTGAAGGCTAAACATAAAACAGCGCAAAACAACGAGGACTAGCTAGCTCCACAGGACTAGTGCAGCGCTCGTCCTGTGGTGTTTGTTCCTTTCCTTGGTCCTCTTTGTTTTGCGCTGTTGTACCTACATGACGTTTAACCAATCATAAACCTGAAATCCTTTGATCTACTGTAGTTGCCCGCTCCTGTACCATCTGCTCAGCCTGTGAGTTGCCGGTGATGAGGTGCGCTGGTGACTCAGATGATATATTCATGCAATAAATCATGGTAATTCTTAAAGCAGCTCCGTTGCTCAAACAAACCTTCATTAACACTTCAATTGTGTCTAACAAAGACCATAAATCCTTGATTACTACGCTCGACGACATGCTGCTATCCACTCACACCTCCAGCCATTTGGTGTATAACAACCTGAAATGCTTTTCCTCACTGAACCAGCAAAGCCTGTGAATTTCACTCCAGGATGTTGGTTTAGCTTGGATTTCTGGTTGTTTGGCATTGAGTATGGGATCCAGACATAATGGTCCCGGACATTATGATCCCAGACAATATGGTCCCAGACAATATGGTTCCGGACAAAATGGTCCCGAGTGCCAGGCCGGACAAAATGGTCCCATGTCGTTTTCGCTGCATTTTTCTTTTTTCTCTTGCTTTTCACAGGTTTGTAGATTGCATGTATTTATTTTTGGTGAACATTTGTGACATGAGCCATTGGTTATTCTAGAGTTACTTTTTAATTGCTTGGTCTTCACAGGTTTGTGTTATTAAATGTGATTCGCAAAATACTTATATTGCGAGCCGTTCGTCAATCTAGAGTTTATATTTTTCACGGATAATTTTCACCATTTGTTCTACTTTTCGTGTGTTCAACTTGAGTTTCAACCAGTCTACCGAGAAATGCAACAGCAACTTCAAACAATCTGCACACAGTACGTACAATTGAGCCGTATCATGAATGGCCCTCTGAAAGGCGTGGGCCAAGTGCCGTTTCAGGATCGTAGACCTTTTGGACTGCTTGGGAGAAGAGCGTGTTGGTTTAAGTCATGAATGAAGAAAGAATAAAACAATTAAAACAGGGACAACACAGCCACATCTTTCAACTAGCAACAGACGAGATTGGGCTTTTATGGCACAAGGGCTGCTGAGGCCAAACAGCATCAAAGAAGGGTAGACTTTTTGTGGGAACGTAATAAAACATGTCATATGTTCAAAAGCATGTTTATTATTTTCCATTCATATTTTCTAACATTGCATCAAAACATGCGGTATCTGCACGGTAGATTGCCTTTATTCCCCCTATGACGAATCGACATGTGACGAATGAACCGTTAAAAGTAATCGCTGCAGATATCAGTAACATTTTAGACAGTGCGTCGAATGTGTCGGAAATTTTACTTGGGACCATATTGTTCGGGATCATATTGTCCGGGATGATATTGTCCAGGACCATTTTGTCTGGGACCATATTGTCCGGGACCATATTGTCCTACACCCATATATGCTATTTTCACCAATTCCTGGCCATTAGATATATAGCTTCTGGCACAGGCTTTCATGGCGATGATTCTGCGGTATACGGAGTGCACCAGAGTCAGCGACCCAGACCGTGGATCCGTTGGTATCACAACACATGATCCCTGCATTAAACAACATCATGTCACCAACACTGATTTCACCAGCTATTGTGCACATGCTTGGTGACGGCATAACTGCTCACAGGGGACAGACGGCTGTGCACAAGACAGGTGGTGTCGTTTCGTGTACTGCACGCACAGGCCTACAGCGGGGTTATCGCGCGTGCAGGGGACTGCAGTTCTCAGAATGAATAGCGGCAGCAGCATGCAGCATCCTCTCTGGGGCCTCCGACATTTCTACCCTGAACTGCTTTGGACACGTGCAAAAGGGTGAAATTCTATGTGGTCTTTTCTGCCAGCTTCTAGAACATAATAAGAGTCTCCTGCAGGTCAAGAATAGCAGGAGAAGTCTTTGTCCCTCTCTCTCGACATTGGCGGAGCGAACACTGGAGGGCAGCAAACCACCTATCATGACAAGTAGAGGTGGTTTCCTCTTCTCCACTCTCATGCTGTTCTTGACCTGCAACAGACTATAGCGCCCTTGTCAACGCTTGCAACATGAGCAAAACTCTGGGAGGGTTGGGCTCATCCTTGCCCGCAGGAAAGGCAGTCTGCTCAAAATGTCTGCGTTCAGATTCTTCAACGCACAGCTACAGGCAACACTGAATTTGATCAGTAACTTGCTGGCACCTGTCAGCACCATGGATCGTCTTGATCAACTCGAGGCAAGGATGTTGAAAACCTCGTCCTCGGAGTTTTCGTGCAGCGTGGACTCTGACGTTCACTGCTAAGAGTCCGCAAAGAAACAAAGGTCCAAGGCTCCTAGGAAGGGGGTTCCTGCTCAAGCTGAGTCAGCCGCAGACACTGCAGTCGCTGACCAACGTGACTGTCAGCTCGGTTTCTCGGCTGTGCACGGACATCATCGCCCGGTTTCACCAGATAGATTTCAGGTTCCAGACGTAAAGTTGCACCAGGTGAGGCCATCCCATTGATTGCATCCAAGCTACCATTTAAGCTAGGACTCCATGTGGATTAGGTACCACCTCAAGACGGCCAAGCTAACAATGTAGGAGCAAATGAAGAAAAGTTTCCGTCGTCGTTACAACCTGGACAACGAAGCTGAGGCGAAACAAAAGATGTTCAGCACAAGTCAGCACTCGGGAGAGTCCTGCACCGACTCCACCTTCCGTTTACTGGAGCTCATCCACGAGTGCAGCTACCCAGAGACGAAGGCGGAGAAATGCAAGGTTATCCTGGCCACTCTTCCACAAAGCACGAAAGCATGCTTCGACAGGCGCTTCGCTTCGTTGAATGAGTTGCTGGACTCTTCCCTTTGCTTTGACCAGGTTGTCTTCAGCCAACCAAAGACACCGGTTTTGGCTCTCGCTGCGGAGCGAGTGCAAGCTGTGCAAGGACAAAGAAAGCGCGCTCCCTCCTGCTATCGAAGCAGGGCCGGCCACCGCCTCATCGGAACGCTGACGACAGGAATCGTCACCAGCACCCTTCTGCAACAGAGAAGCAAAAGAAGCAGCATGCGTATCTTCAGCATGTGTCAAAAACTTCGCGGGACTTTCATTGTTCTTCGTCCCAATACCCTGAAGTTCGTCTGCTCCGTCTCATTTGTAAGAGAAGCGGCCACTTTGGTCACGTGATGCCGGCAAGAGCTGACCCAAAAGTTTCTGGAATGGCAACGGCACTTTGAGTTTGTTGCATTGGTGACGGAGAAAAGTGAAAACTTGATGCCCCTACCGCCTGGAAGGTGTCATCAGTAGTTTGTCACATCACCTCTGGTGCTGCAGTGGGCATCAAGACAATTAGGCTTAGCAATGCGGAATCTGAGCCCATTTTCCGTTGATCAAGCCTATTTTTGCCAGGGGACTTCTGTCTCAGAACCTTGGAAAGTTGTCAACCCTCAGCACCAACGTTGGTGTTACATTCGACAGCGGTATGCAGCTCGGAAGTGGACCTGCAGACAAATCAAGCTTGCTCAAAAAAATCAAGAAAGCGACTTTGACAGTGGCACATGTATGTTCTTTTTGAGAAGGACTAGCTCGTGTTGTAGGAGAGCCCACTCATCAGAGTCAAGGCAACACTACGATTTACTGTACCTCGCCGAATTCTGAGCCGGCTCTCTCCCGTGAACTACTAGCTTGAACTCGTGGACATTACTGGCCGCGATGTAGTGCATGTGGAGAAACTGAAGCCGGTCATCAAATTTGTGCAGCCTCTACCTGGGGACTGAACTTTGTAAACTTTATATGTCTTTTCTCATTTATGACGTCGTATGTATATCATTATTTCATGTTCATATTGCTCAACGCAGTATTTCTTTAATGTTTGTTTAGTGTTTGTTGCATGGCAGCGTGATATCAGATCGACACTTAAAAACCTTGGCACGTGACGAGCTGCAGAAGAGACATCGCTCTGAAGCGGCTGATGCGAGCGCTCATGATCGAAATAAAAGAAGTAGTTTTGGCATGGTAGCTGATGACGATGTCTTTCCTGAGCACGGTGCCCATTTATCTTGATGACCGATCCAGATCGTCACAACAACATTACCCAGGTAAATTTCCATGATAGGTTTTCCTGCTAGGACTGTCTCCTTGCAGAGCTGGAAAATTGCCGCGGCAGCCGAAATTTTCGAGAGCATCCTTTTCACTCTGTGTCGTCCTTTGATGATGTTTATGGTGAGCATATCTGCTGTCTCCACTGTCACACACAGCTAGTGGAATGCCTTGTGGCTGGGGCCTCTGCCATGGTCTGCGTGGAGGTGGGTTGGGGCACAGCCAGTTTTTTTATCTTCCCCTCTGGGTTATGATTATTCAGGGATGGGCAGTATTTCAAATAGAAGTAATTGAAATACGCATTTCAAATACTTTGTGTATTTTGCATTTGTATTTAATTACAAATTGGGTAATGTATTTGACGTGTGTATTTAAATACTAAAACATGGGTAT
Organism: Ixodes scapularis; assembly: GCF_016920785.2. Taxonomy (NCBI): domain Eukaryota; kingdom Metazoa; phylum Arthropoda; class Arachnida; order Ixodida; family Ixodidae; genus Ixodes; species Ixodes scapularis. The sequence continues at coordinate 32,755,104 of NW_024609839.1, forward strand.
TTCAAATACAATTGTAATTAAATACAATTTTTGTGGGCAAAAATACATCCCCCAAATTTATTGTCACTGTCCAGAGCAGGAAGAAAACTACGTTCTGCACCGAATACACTGTCTCTCAATCAAGCACAAGCGTTTAGTGGCTTTGCGATTACGGTGCTAGTCCAGGGCAAGAATAGTGACGAAATCGGCGTTCACAGGCAGACTGGCTAAATAAGTGCCTGTGACAACTTGTGATGCTTTCCAGCCTGATTTCCATCCATATTTTTGCCTGGAACATTCTAAATGCGCGGGTCGTCCAGATTTTCGTAACTAGTATGAGTTGCAACAATAAAAAATTCTCTAGCTAGTGCTGCACGTCTTGGTCGTCTCGGTTCTTTGTTGGTCTATACAAAAATGTAATAGACAAAAAAAAAGCTGCTTGAAGCTCTGTACTTTTTTCACCTATTACGTCCAAGCTGATTACATTTTTTTTTTTTGTGATTATATTTCTATTACGTTACTAGAGCCTCGCACACTAGCTCTCGAGTGCGCGATGCAAAAGTAAAATGAGATACCCAGAAGCCCGTTGCAGGTGCCCTGAAGTCGCTGACGCAAATTTTGAGGAATGTATTTGGAAAAGTATTTGGAGGAGACTATAAATACATTTGGTTGTATTTGTATCTTGTACTTAAATGCTTTTTTTCGGAAATGTAATTAGATTTGTAATTAAATACATTTTTGACGAAGTATTTTGTATTTGTATTTAGATACATATTTGCATGTATTTTGCCCATCCCGGTGATTATTCATTGTTTCCATACGTGTATATGCGTTATCTTGTACTTACGACTACAGTTTGTTTATGTTTACACCTACTCAGCGGCGGGCTAGCAGGCGCACATGCGTAAGGGTACTAACCTTACCGTCTAGCCTCGCACGCCGCTGAGTGGGCAAACTTTCTTGTGCAAATAAAAATTATTATTATTATTATTATTATTAGTGAGGTCCAGTGTTGAAAAAATAGTGCCTCCAAGCACGCTCGCCACAAAATCTGCTACAGCCCGCATCAGATTTATCGCCAGTTTTTCAACTGCCTTGTGTTGGCTCGATTATGCCTTAGCTTTGGAGCATCCGGAGTTCTGCCTCCACTGCGGTACACATTGCAAACGGAACAGGGCTAGCCTTCAAAAAGCGCAGTGCTGCACCTTTTTTCAGATCCAGGTTCACCAAGGGTTCTTTGTGCCTGCTCATCCCTGGGTCAAGAGCTTCCTCATGTGTCAGCAACGCGTCATCTAAGGTCTTGCCCTGGTCAAGGTGGTAAGCTACTGTGTCTACCTCAAACTCCATTGGTCTCCCTTCGACTTTGGGTAATACCAGGTAATTCTTGACCAGTACATTATTCAGTGAAGAAAGGGAGAAAGGACAGGCGAGTTGGTGAATGACAAACATAGTAAACCCGAGACTTAGGAAAATAAAAAAAAAAAAAAATGAAATGAACATTGAAGTCTCGGACACAGGTTGAAGTTTATTCAACAAACACCGCCTTATATACACGTCCATACCTCCTTCACAATCCACCCTTTGGCGAATATGAATACACGCGATTGGGATCGAGAATAAATGGCTAAAAAACAATGCGCGCACCAGGCCTCTCCAACCTGTTCAACACGCAAAACGTGTGCCACATCCTGTTTGCCCATTGAGCCGCTGTGACCTAGATACGGTTTCCCCAGACTTGCCTTTGTTTTGATCGTGGGTTATCTTCTGTCCCGAAGTCGACATGAAGAAACCATTTTCCCTCTCTGCTCGGCCAGAAGGAAAAGAAAGACGGTACTAGAACCATTTACCCTCAAACCGATGTTTCTACAAAAGATCCTACTACTAGGCGTAACAAAACTTCCAACCATATCCAGCACACGAAACAAGAAGCAAAAAGAACATGAAACCCAGACACAAAAGAACAGGCCAAAACAAAGGACCTCAAACCGCAAAGGCTGCGCAAGCAGAAGATGGTATAGCCTTGACTGCCTTCACAGCGCTTGCAGTGAATGAGCACTCGTGCAACCGCCATGGTGTGATCCAAAGCAATTAGCTCACACTTGTAGAATCTGGCTAACAGTCCATGCTAAGGGGAGATGAAGTATAGAAAACTGCAGCTCTAGGAAACAAAAGAAAGAAAAAAAGAACCTGCTACATTGGAAGAATATAGGAACAGGGATGGGGCAACGAGTTTGAATTATGTGGGGGATGGAGAATATAGCACCCCTACCCACCTGTTCCGACGCAACTTCACACATAACTTGAGCACATTATATCACATTCCCACCCGATCTGATCGGCATTCCTAATCAGTTTTATTTTCATATGTTCAGTGACCATGCAAGCCAGTTTTAAATACTCTACTGTTATAATATTACTTTCACGTACTTCTCACTGCAACATTTTCATGGCTGTTCCCCAGATGACGAGAGCCGCACACAAGTAACGAGCCTCATTTTGGGCATCTAGGACGTAGTACGTAGTTGTTGTGCGTCTCGTACGCACTGCAAAATCTGCGTAAAACGATCCAAACTTCTTTCAGCAAGCGCTGTGACCCAAGGGGTATCGGAGGTCGAGCGCACCGCGGTTCGTACGCCGAAAGGTCCCGCTGCCAGGGATCCCCACCCCCACCCGTTTCGATCTATTGTGAGGCACATACCCCAGGCTAGCAGTCGTACTGTAGTGGCTAAATTTTCTCATATACAGCCTGAAACGGTGTCGCCAGAACCTAGACAGGCCAATCGCACGCTATTTAAAATAGTGAACGTCTTATTTTCTTCCGCTGTGCCCAAAATGACGACAGTGCATGCGATTGAAAGACCAGCGGACAGGCGGGCTACCACTCTTGCCTTCGAATCGTTCGGGAGTCGGGCACCTGCATTTGCATTATGATCGAAGAAACAGAAAGAAGCGATGTCAAATCACATTCACACAGAATCACTCCAAGCTTCCTTGCTTGTGCCCTTCAGCTCTGTGCGCCGTCAGCCATGTCAACGCTAATCAAAATTTACAACGCCTGCCGCGCGCGTTCCGCTGCTCATACAAACAACAACAAACAATTAGGGTATTTTGGTGCAGAAAGTTGCTTCCGCCAGTTTTAGCCAAATGCGGAGCTCAATCCCTGCTCAACTGACGTTATTCAAGGTATTGAATTTGGCGTAAGGATAGTGTGTTTGGGGTATGCGAAAAAGACTACGGTATTGGCTATGGCGTACGCCGAAACGACTACGGTATTGATTTTGGCGTACGCCATAACCACTACCGTAGTCGAAGCGGAGGGGTAGTGAGATCGGCGTCCTACACCGGCTGTTGAGCCTGTCTAGTGTGCTGGCTTCAGTGAGCGACACAAATTATTTCTGGTAATACGAGGAAGCTAGGGTGTTATGGGCGCAGGTCACCTCTTTAGCCCGAAAGCAAGAACTGTGTTTAGCGTAATATTTACGCAAGGATGCGCGTTTTAATTCTGGAGCGAAACCGAAACTAGCCTCTATTTTGGATTTAATTTCTCGGTATAGGTCCTAATTTAGGATTCTTTCATACCTCAAGATGTGTCTCGCATCGTAATTATTTAGTTACAGAAGTGGTTCCCGGAAACTTTATTTTGTGACATACATGTCCGATCCAGGCTGATATTTGTAGTAGTTAAAAAATTCAGTGCTGATATTTGTGCGTTCTCGCTGCCTTTTCTCTCTCAGATAATTGTCATGGGAAATAATGAACTGCGGGACTTTTAATGGGTTTTTGGGTATTTAGAAGATTAATGGGTTTAACAGGAATAAGAGAACAATTCCAATTTTTACAAATGTCCACAAAACGTATTAATTAATAAACGCTGTTCTCACTGCAACAATTCAAAGACAGAAAAAGTGTCAAAGTACAGGCTAGCTGGTGGAAGTCTGTTTTTTCTGTTACTTCTGCTCTTCAAAAAAAAAAAAAAACCCAGTCTCAGGGTAAACGACGAAATGGTCAAAGACGGAATCCGAGTAAGACAGCTAAAGTGTGTGTGTGTGTGTTTTTATAGCAACGCGTGACGCATTGGACTTTATATACATCCAGTGTTTGACTGTTTGTCTATCTTGATAACGATGTCAGAGTTCTTCATATGAAAAGAAAACAAAATTATACCTTTCTGGATAAACTAATATGGTCAAATGGCGTATTTTCGTGATCTTGGCGTTAATTGGGGGCATACATTGCCGCGATTGGTATTAATAATAATATAAAAATTCAGCTATTGTAATACGTAATTTTTTAATCGTTCTTTAAGATCTAATTTCAAATGCGCGAACAAATAGGACAATCAAAAGTGTGCTAATTATCATCACCGGTGCCAATTGCAGAATTTTTAATTACGAATAAAATAAAAATAGTCTAAAGTCAATGAAAACATTCTAGCTAATGTGAGAAATCCATGTAAAATTACATTAATTGTGGTTAAAGTATATTTTCTACCAAAGTCGCCACTTTTGACAATCAGCAAAACGTAAGTCGCCGCCAATATCCTTCCAGGCCAAATGCCCAAAAGATTAAAAAAATTATACATTATTTTTTATAACATTTAGTTACTTTCATTTTTACGCTCCGTCGTTTTCTCCAATCTCAGCCTTTCCAGTTCAAAGGGACGCGTCGCCTGATAACTGCAGCACGTTTCGTTGGCGTTGGAAGCCGGTGAAACAGAAGTGAGTCTTAGTATTGCTTATACGAGCGAACGTAACTGCTGTGTGTTTGCGTTAGCTTTGGGTGCTCCACACTGCGCGTGCGCGGAGCCCAAAAAATGCGGTCTTGGACGGCGCATAGCGACGAGGCGCACGCACAACGTGGGACTTGCAACCCTAAAGCAAACACACACCTCTTGCGTTTGCTTCTATGCGCAATACTAAAACTCTCCAGTAAGGTACAATCCCATACCGGCTGCAGCGGACAGTGAAGAGTGTTGTTTGCATTCGGAAACGACATTTCGCGAGCCATGATCGCGAGTATTTCCGCCGTGCCCGCTGAGCAGGAGAATCGGGGGACCCTCACAAGAGCGCTTCCCGTTTCTGGCGCGGGAGGGCGAGCGTCAAGCTGGAGACGCAGCGGCATGAGTCATCTCAATACCACCTAGAAGACAAGGCCTGCGCGTGACGTTTCGTTAGTAGATCCCCGACCCCCCCCAAGCGGCAAACACCCCGAAGCTTGACGAGAGTAGGGGCCGCGTCGCAACTACGTCGCATTCACTTGCGGCCGCAGCTGTGTGCGTGACTGCTGAGCGCGAGCTGATAGCGAGCTTCCAGTGCATTTGCGACGTGCACGCGAACGCTCCCTCGGCCAGGAGTGCGAGCTAGCACGCGCTCCTGGCTTTGAGACGCGCATTTCTAGCGCGCGCGCTCGTTCTGCGGTAGAACGCTTCGAAGCAGCTACCCGAGGTATAAACAGCGCCCTCGAAAATGGCGTCCAGTGTCAGCGTCCAGCGTCCAACGAGGGGTTTTTCAGCCCTTCGCGCAGCAATAAGGCAATTTCGCTCATGCATTTGACGCTCCACGTGAACGTCTAACTTTATCGTATGCTATTTGCAAGAGACACTCGGCGTGAGCATCTGTTTCATTATCTGCTACACAAACCACTGAAGCAGGCGATGGAGCAGGCGATGTAGCAGACGATGTTGCTCATCCGGGCTAGCTAGGGGCGCTGAGGGGATCTACTAGTGATGACGTTTAGAGGAGGAAACGCGCAGGCCTTGTGTTCTAGGTGGTATTGGTCATCTGCACTCGGTGAATTTGGCAAGTTCGTTCGGCGCCAGTTCTCCATGCGACACTCCGCGTGCGATGGATTCTGGGAGGGAACTCGAACGGTGCCATTGCGTGTGGACCGAATAAACCATTATTAGAGTGGCCTGTACCATTATTCAGCGTGTGTGGGACTGGCTGGACAGTTGATTCTTTCGAACGTGACACGCCCGGCGGCGATGTTGTGAGCTCGCGCGTCATTTCGGCCCGCATCTTAGTTAGAAATTTGAATCTATACAACAAAGTAGAGCTGGATATCCCTGTCTTGTCCGCACGACAGGTGAACATTTATTTTTCAATATTTTATTTACCTTGAAAATTTTCCCGCTAATTTTAGCAGAAAAATTTCCTACCAAATTTGAGAGAAAGTTTTACCCTCGTAGTCGTAACCCGGAAACGGGTGCCCTGCGCTCTAAAACATGGCGCCACGGCGAGGAGGATTCGGTTCGATGGAAAGAAGAAAAATGCCGGGAGGGGGACTCCCCCCACATTGCACCGAGGCAAAGTCTCAACCCTGTACCCCTGTGGGTCCGATATTGGGGGTAGAGGCCCGTTCACGCGCTTGCGACCGAGTATGACCAGATATGCTGCTGCGGGGCTGGTTGTAAGCCATCTCAAGAGGCTTCAAAACTGACCTTGTAGCTTTTTAAGCATCTTACGACCGGATGCGCTGCTGCGGGGCTGGTTGCAAGCTGTCTCAAGAGGCTTAAAAACTGATCTTGCCGCTGTCGGTTGTAGCCAAACGCAAGTGTGTGAACGGGCCGGTGCAACGATTTTCGGACTTTGGCCAATTAACTGCGGAAATCAATCTGTGTCACCTATAAAACAAAGTTTTATCGGTGACTTATAAAACAAAGTTGTATAGGTCAAAATGCCTCTCAACTCTCCACGTCGCCTTTCGAGTCACCATCTTTGGGGGACCACCTGGTTTCCCATTGGGCTCTCTCATCAGATATCCCAGCCGCTTCCTCCGCGATTGTCGGCTTTTAAAGGATTAGCATCGTCAAAGGTCACGGCGAGCGATGGAGACAAAGGACGGTTCGCCACGGGACTGACGGTGAATGCCGCAGCGGAGGGGGACAGGTTTTTGTTGACTTCCGCGCATCCCCAGTGGCACTGCCACCGTAGTTCCCGCAACAGAGACACGTGGCTTCAGATCAGCAAATAGTTAGCTTTTTTTCTTTGCAACTACGCAGCGGAATAGCAGTTTATTGAAGCGAGGTGACACGTTTTTGGTCACTTGTGCCTGGATGAACAATATAAAAAATACAAACTGCCAACTCTTTGAACATTAATATTGTTGCACTACCCATCTAACGGTGACAATGTTTGACCAGAGGGGAATTGGCGACTCCCTCATGGAAAAGGGGGGGGGGGGGGGGGGGAAGAGAGGCAGGGGGGTGCTGTTTTTTCTTTTGCTTTTTGCCCAATCCCCCAAAAGTAATCCTGGTGATAGTTAGGGGGAGAAAATTGGCTTAGAAGGGAGGGAGGAATCATGTTTGTCTTTTTAGACTTATAGCTTCGTCCCCCTAGAGCGACAAACAGATTTTTGTCTGGAAACACCACAAAGTTACGTGTCGCGGATGCTGTCCCACTGTAAGAGCCAACACTTGCGACAAACAGGTTCTTGCTTGTCCTTGAACTTGAAGCGCCACAAGCAGGCCCACCGAAGAACATCTCTCAAAGACAAACTTATCTTCTTCACCCACTTGTAACGTCGGCTGCCTCTCTTCCTTCCCTTCTACCCTTCCTCCCGTAGCTTGCCTCACCGTTTGACCTTCAGAGAAGGCCTTGGCGGCCACTGATCGTTCCCGCAGTTCCAGTTCCACGATTGCTTGTGGGGGTCGTGGCTTGCTCGCTGGCGGCCTTGTTGCGAAAGAGAATTTGCTGCGACTGGTTTTGCTTGCGAGATCGTCCTTCAAAACAGTGTTGCGGAATGGGCACCCCAATTCCATTCCCATTCCATTCCGGGGAATTAGAGTTTTCGGTAATTCAATTCCTTTCAGCTCCTAGGAATGGGGATACTGGGCCCATTCCCACTCCTGGAAAGGCTGAATCGTTCCATTTCATTCCTCTAATTCTTAAACGTAAAAATTGACACTTGACAGCTGCATTCCGTTGCAGGGCTGGGCAGAAATAGTCAAAAAATGTATTTGAAAATAGAAATACTGGGATAGAGGAAAATAGTAGCTAAAATACTGATACTCAAATATATCAGTAAAAATGTATCGCGATACGTATCGGAAATACATTTTAAAAAGAGTCAAAAAGTCTTTGGAAAATCAAATACAGGAATACATTTTAGGGAGGGCAGAAATATAAATACTGATAATGCAATACATTCTTCAAATTTCTTTGAGACGCCAACTGAGATGAAGCTTTAAGTTTGAAGTTGAAGTATTTTTGTTTGTTTTTTTATCCCGAAATTACTTTCCCGCAGGCCTGGTGCTTCACCTTGAAGGTAGAGGTTCCGGACGAAGAGGAGTCTTCAATGGGTTCAAAAAACTTTCCATCAAGGATTGACCGCGGTCTTTTCCCTAGCATCCTGTCTGTCTGACCAGTGATGCGAAAAGACTTCGACCTCTAAATAAATTCCATCAAAACATCACCACTTCCCTGTCCAATAAGGGCGCCTCTGTCAACACTGATCAGATGACGTCACGGCGGAGTGAACTAGTATTCTTGCATCTGTAGGTGTTGCCTTGAACATGAAACTTTACCCACGCTGCGGTATGAAAGTACAATACATAATCTTGTTGTAGGTGACCTCGTTGAAGACTGTGCAGGCAGTTGCATTTGGAATTTTTGAGGATAGGGTGGACCACCTGAAGCATCCTGGAGCACATGTCTTATCTTCTGTTACGGTTGATAAAAGGATACGGTGGCATCCCTGTTGTGAAGGTCATACCTGCCGACCTTCCACCTCCAACGCATGAATGGCAGTCCTCAACTTTTGGTTAGCATCATCCAAACAGAGACCTGTGAATTTCGACCCGAGATGGCCGACACCGGTGCGAGCTCTCCGAGAAACAGCGCGCTCGAGACGAGTCGCAGGAGTACAAAGTCTGGGTCGGCACAGTGAGGCCACGCCTGTCCTCCTTCCTGGGTATCGAATCACCAGAGCAGCGGGTCAAGTTCACCTCGACTGATGACGTACCCTTGAGCCGTGCAACAGGCGCAGACGCATTCGGGTTTGTGTTGAACTTCACTGGTGAAAGGTGCCACCGCCGCCCCCTCCCTCCCCCCTTTGTTCTGTGCTTTGACCCTTGTTCTTTTTTATTGCCCCCTTTTTTTTCGTATAAGTCTGCTAGGGCTCCACGCGGGTTTGCAGCTTCCCGTTCATTTTATTTCTGAACAACTGACTCGCTGACTGAGTATAGCTAAACGTTAAAAAAAAAGAATAAAAGATATTGCCGCGCGCAGGGCTGAGAAAGCAACGCTCGGTCACGGACCTCCAGAAAGTTCCCGTTTATTCATGTAGCGCACGTAACTTCTATTATTTATATCCATGTATCTTCTGCTTTTGTTGGTGACAGGCTTGGAGGCGGTGTCGTCCCGTTTTGAGGTAGGTGAAAAAGTCATGGTATGCACCATGGTTCTGTCTCGAGACATCACGACGAGGAAGTTTCGTTTGCTGGAAGAAAAGTTCGACGCTCTCTGTCTTGCGTCTGCTTGCTTTTCGTGGTGTTACCTGCAGATTTCAGATTTCAAATGCGCGACGGTTGCCGGCTGGGTGGGTTGGCTCGGGCTTGCAGGGCACGCTCGATGTTCGTTGCCTCGGCGACAAAGTCTTCGACAGTTGTCGGAGGGGTGCGGACAAGGCCACCAAAGATGTTTTCTCTCACGCCCCGCATGAGGATTCGTAGCTTCTACTCTTCTGTAGCCCGAGGGTCGGCGTGGGCGCTCAGGCGCAGGACGTCCTCTATGAAGCCGGTTACACTCTCGTTGGGGCCCTGGGTTCTGGTTCACAGTAGGTCCTCGGCTCCCTCTCGGCGGCGGTGGTTGATGAAGGTAGCCTTGAGATCGTTCTTGAAACTGGCTGGCGAATCTGAAGGACCCCTCCGGACGCCTCGCTCGGTGGAGCCTACGACTGCAGGAGTTCGACATGACCGTGGTGTACAAGTCCGGTCGGAAGCACAATGACGCCGACTGCCTGTCAAGGGCCCCAGTCGAGGCCGGTCCTGCCTGCACCAAAGAGGACGACGATGAGTGTTTCCTCGGCGCTCTGGATGTAAGCGACATGGCAGCACTCCAACGAGACGACCCTGAGCTGCGAGCACTCATCGAACACCTAGAGGGGCAAGGAAGCGCCGTTCCCCGCGGTTTTGTACGAACACTGCCAACCTTCTCCATCCGACAAGGCGTACTGTACAAGGAGAACTTCAGCGACAACAACACGGCGTGGCTGTTGGTGATCCCTTCCAGTCTTCGAGAAGAAATTTTTCAAGCCTGCAACGATGACCCGACGGCGGGACACCTTGGTTACAGCAGGACTCTTGCGAGGATACGCGAAAAGTACTACTGGCCCAAGCTTGCGAAGACAGTACACCACTACACCCGATCTTGCCACGAGTGTCAACGAAGGAAGACGCCACCGACGAGACCGGCAGGACTTCTTCAGCCTATTGCGCCGCCATCTGCCCCATTCCAGCAAATCGGTAGGGATTTACTCGGACCTTTCCCACCGTCGACGCAAGGAAACCGATGGATAATCGTCGCAACCGATTATCTCACGCGGTACGCCGAGACAAAAGCCCTTCCATCAGGAACGGCTGTTGAAGTCGCCAAGTTTTTCATCGAGTCCATTGTCCTCCGGCACGGCTCTCCCGAAGTCCTGATCTCAGACCGTGGATCATCATTCATGGCCCAGCTGACGCAAGAGGTCCTTCGTCTCAGCCACACCAGCCATCGTCGCACCACGGCGTACCACCCGCAGACCAACGGGCTGACGGGGAGACTCAACAAAACCATCGCCGACATGATCTCCATGTACGTCGACGTGGAGCACAAGACATGGGACGAGGTGTTGCCGTACGTCACATTTGCCTACAACACGGCCGTACAAGAGACCACCGGAGTGACACCCTTTCAACTGGTGCATGGGCGCAAAGTAACGACCATGCTGGACGCGATGCTGCCCCATGAGCCAGCTGACAGTGAGAGCGACGACGCCCAGGTGGTTGCTCAACGGGCCGAAGAAGTCCACCAGCTCGCCCGACTCAGGATTCAAGACCAGCAACGCGTCGACGCGGGCCGCTACAACCTTCGTCGCAGGGACGTTCACTTCCAGTCCGGAGACAGGGTGTGGGTTTGGACGCCCATCCGTCGCCGCGGCCTCAGTGAGAAACTGCTGAAACGGTACTTTGGACCATACAAGGTACTTCGTCGCCTCGGCGAGCTGAACTACGAGGTGATGCCCGACGGAACACGAACATCGTCACGCCGCCCACCACGACCTGAGGTCGTCCACGTCGTGCGCCTGAAGCCGTACTACGCTCGATAGGACTGTGGACCTTATGTGCTCCAAAAGACTCTTTAGTTTATCGTTCTTTTTTATTTATTTTTTTGTTTTGTTTTAGACTGCACTTTTAAAGGGGGGAGTAATGCCGCGCGCAGGGGTGAGAAAGCAACGCTCGGTCACGGACCTCCAGAAAGTTCCCGTTTATTCATGTAGCGCGCGTAACTTCTATTTATATTCATGTATCTTCTGCTTTTGTTTTCTAGAAAGTGCGTGTTCATTCTCGCCCCGATCACGCGACGCTCGAGCCGCTTTCGCCGAATCTTCGAGATAGCGACGCACTCTAGATAAGATGCCGCCCGCGACCTTGTCGAGTCAGTTTCGCTCCAGCGTTCGACTCTGCTGACACGCCGACTTCGACGCCCGCGACGCTCTGCTTTCTTCTGTTACCTTCTTTATTTTTGGCACAAGTTCGCCACATTAAACGTTTATTTATTCCTGTTCATTTCTAGTTTATTGGTCACCACCCGTGACAATATAAAGAACCAGGCCCATTCCATTCCGGGCAAAAGGCATCTAATTCCATTCCCATTCTATTCCCTCAACGTTGCCGCCATTTCATTCTCCATTCCATTCCGGGGTCGCAAAAATGTGGAATGATTCCAACTCCGGAGCGGCAACTCTGCAACACTGCTTCAAAACACCGAAGTCTATACGCCACTGCATCAGGATGGATACACCGAGGTTCGAGGACTGACCAATGTAAGACCGCTCGCCACGAAGTAGGACATGACGTTTCGGCGAACCATTCCGGCATACGGGAAACTTGTCATCACGTTTTGTGGTAATCGGGATGCCGTATTGTTCCCCAAAAGACGCCTTGGATACGAAGTTATAAACATCCTCAAAATCGGAATAAAATTTCGTGCTGCTCACATAGAATTCCTCGAACGACCCCAGAAAAAAGGAACGATTTGGGAAATCTATGTTCGGAAAATGTTTAATGTCGATTGTCACGACTGTTCGCGGAAAGTTGCCAATGGCAAATGAAGACTGGATGAAGCTTTAATCAAGAAATAAAGCAATCGTCTCCATTTTCACCGTGTTTGTCTGCACGTTTTACGCCCAAAGAGCAAAACACGAAAACCGCGTCGCCAGACTGTTTGTCTGTGCATTTTGAAGTGTTTTTTTTTGACAACTCCAGTGCCACAAGGGAGCAAGTTTCCTTGTCCCCGTGTTCTGAGTCGTGTCCGCCAGGTGGGACGGCGTACTCTGACAAACAGGCTGTCTCTCGTTGTCGTGTGTCGCTGTCGTTTGTTGCTGTTTGTCGCTCTAGTGGGACGTGGCTATTAGGCTAGGTGGCGCACGCTACCACCCGTTACAAAGGATATAGCCATTTACATCCATCCATCTATCCAGGGGGTTCCCGCTACCTGCCTCGCTTTCATTGCCGTCGTGGACAATGAAAGCGAGGCCCATAGCTTTCAGTTACAATTAATAGTACAAACCCAACTCCAAGTACAAATAATACGGTCCAGACTAGAAACCTGAAAAGTGGTTTTTATCCCAACTTGGAAGTACAATGACTTGTCCTGAATGAATGCTGATGAGTTAAACGGTAAGACATCGATGGTGAATGACCCGAGATTTGAAGGGAAACTGGGATGGCAGTTTCTTACGACTATTGACCTTCCACACTTACCATATTTTTTGCATTGGGAGATAGAAATATAGAGTTTAGCGAATAAATCCGAATTGACAAAAATTTTACTGGTGGGTGTTTTTCTGGGTTTATTCGAAGACACAGAATCCTAGTATACCTAGGCATTCAGTTCACTGCTATCAGACATCAAACTTCCTGATCATTATCTAATTCAACTGAGAGCAAAAAAAAAAAACAAAAAAAAACAGTCACTTGCAAGTTACTCGAAACCCTTAAAGGGGTACTCCACCGATTTTTTGAGGTACCTCAACTAACTATGCTTTCTGACTCCCCGGCCTTTAGCCTTTCTGGTATGCTATTTAGCATCGCGAAATTCATAATAGGTAATGTGAAATCGGCAAATGAAAATGGTGCAAAAACAAATATTCAAATATTCGCGCACTTTTCAGTGCCGTGACGTCAGTGGCAGGCAGGCTTGCCAGTCGAGCAAGTACTCTAAAAATAGATTATGCCAATCATTTGTTCCGTGCTGGAGCGCGGATACGGCAGCGAGCTTCCAAAGCACTCATTTGACACCAAGAAACTGCTTCAAATCCGTTGGGCCAAATTCTGTAGTCCAAAAAGTTAACCCCTGCCTTCCACTGACGTCACTTTGTTGTTGTTGCCAGTAGAGACTTCCAGTTTGAAAAACATGGTGAAGACCAAAACTGTAAATTCAATAACTTTGCGAAAAAACAATACTTTGACCTAATATTTGGGATACTATTTTAGCAATGTGTGTTGGTTAGTTTAGCAAAATTTCAAGCAAATCGGGGACAATGAAAAAAACGGTGGAGTACCCCTTTAAAGGTTGAGCACTAAGCCGCTTGCAATGATTTCATATTACGAATAACTTAAAAATAGTCAAGATTTTGCATCATGACCCTTTAACTAAAGCTGAAACGTGCCGAGTGTTCTTCAGATACACTAGAAAAAAAAACCCAAAACTATGCAAACATATCTCATCTGGTGAAATTGCTCAATCACAGTGCTTGCACGCAAGCTACTGTCCCATGGAAGCAGTTCACCAAATGACAAGGCCTAAAACCTCTCCCATTCTTGATACTGTGACCTCCGCTCGAAATCGGGATGCCGATTCAAACACCTTGCCCTAATCTCTAAAATGACAAACAACTTTATTGAAAATAAAAAAAAAAAAAAAAAACATTAAAAGTGATATGCTGAAGCACATGGGAAAAAAAAAGGAAAAGTGCCCGAACTTTAGGTGCAATACGAGAAACGACAAATACGACACCAATCCGCAGAAAACTTTATGTGGAGCGGGTCGCACGCTTCCGTACGCGTGTCCGTTAACGTTGCAAACGCAACTTTGTCATTGAAAAGCGAAAAGCACGAGTTCACAGTTAAAACACTAAAAAGGCGCGAGGAAGAGAGTGAGAATGTTGACGAGTGAACGACTTTGTCCACACACAACCGCGGACGCAAGAAACCGGAACGCGATCGAACCTGCGAGGCGACGCTTGCGGACGCAGGTCGCGTGTCCGGCAACGACGCAAACGCAACTTTGTCGTTGAAAAGAAAAAAGCACGAGTTGACAGTTAAAACACTAAAAAGGCACGAGGAAGAGAGTGAGAAGGTTGAGGAGTGAACGACTTTGTCCACACACAACCGCGGATGCAAGAAACCGGAACAATATCGAACCTGTGAGGCGACGCTTGCGGGCGGCACTTTCCTGCCTCTTGGGCCCGCGACCGCACATTCGTCCCCGAGCCAACAGTGCGGCGACAAACTTCCACCGCACTGTCAGCTTGGGGGCGAACGGAGTGTTGGAAATGCAACGATGAGAAGAAAACTATTTACAATGTCGGAGAAATGAAGCTATGTGCAGAGCACCGTCGGCGTCTGAAGGAAGTGGGCGGCTTCAGAAGGCCGTGGCGATGCTGGCACCGAAGGCCTTGAGGAGATTCTGGAGGAAAATCATGTCTGGCCTCATCAGGGTCTTTTTCTTGGCGTGGAGGGAGCACAGGTAAATCGCCGACAGGAAGTTCGTCACGAAGTCCTCCGACGCGTCCTGGAAAAGAGGTGACGCCCGTCAAACGCCGACGAATCGAGGCGACACATTAGAACTCGGACAGTGCCACAATTTTAATGTCGAAAAATTTACGGCCCGCAATTTTTACATCGTTTCTATTGGCAATAGAGAAGAAAATGTGCCCCCTTCATTCAAAACGCTGCAAATTTGCTGCATACGGTAGAATCTCGATGATGCGACGACGGTTCGTCCGAATTTCGGTACGAAACAAATTTATCGAAATTCCCGGCCGAAGTTCGTTAAGACTAATCTATTACGTTTCGGGATAGTCCGAATGCTTTCTCGGTCGCCGTGGATCATGTGAACGATCATCAACAACGTTTACACATCCTGTGGGGCGGCATCACTTGGCTCCTACAACTCTAGCAGGCTTTTTGAGTCACTTCTCTCGCCATTCTTTCTATATACGCACCATGCAATCCCGATAACCGTAGGTGCGTTCCAAAATTCGAAAACATACCCACATCCAGCGCTGCTCTGTGTTGTCACGTGATGAGAATTTGGCTCGCTGGAGTAACTCGCATTTGCTTACTCCAGGGTTGCTGCTTTATATTTATTGTCACGCAATAAATGGGTTTCAGCAACTCTGACTGATTCGAGTGAACGTGCGAAATGACGTTTGGGATTGACGTTGATCGTGGAATCAACACTTATCTAACGGCTTTCGCAAGTGTGAATTTACAAATCCTAGAGTGGCTGCTCCTCCGGAACCAGAGGAAAACTTGAGAATTGAGTATTGAGACCTGCTTTGTGCGGAGAAATCGGCCTTTGATTTCATTACCGCAGATGACGGCCTCGCTACTTGCGGATTAAGGACTGCCGAGGCAATCGTTGACGAAGTGACGGCACTGCAAGGACGGTCAAGTAGTGGAGATAATGACGGCGACGTAACTAATGACAAGCAGCCACCAATGACTCCTGAAACACTGCATGCCCTCGATGAGCTGCACCGCATAGTGAGCCCGAGATCAAGGTCAGCAACGACAGGTACGCTCGTTCTTCCATGTTCCAAAAGTGCCGTTTGGGTGACATCGAAAAAAAAAGACTGAAGAACATTACCGACTTCTTTAGAAGGGGGCGTGAACAATGAATTGCACGCACAGCCGCCCCTTTGCTTTTACGTAGTTAGGCGACTTTGTCTTTGTTAGTATGAATTTTGGATGATACAAAAATTTCTTGCGATCCCTCGAGGTTCATATCATCAATATTCTACTGCAATTGCGAAAAAACAACACCATATATTTCTTTTTAATTTGCAGTCTTGTGTGGTTGTCATAGGAACTATGGCGTGACCTTTTTCGCGGCGCCAACTATCCATCTATCGGAAATAAAGGAAACCGTTTCCTCTCCTTCGCTACCTTCAACGTCTTTCCCCGCGGCAAGCCGTCCCACCTCGATCCCTCGACGATGGCAAGCGTGACCTTGAAAAGTTGACCAACGTGCAGGGAAGGCTGCTGGTCCCAAAGGCGACACCGAACCTCACTCGAAACGCTTCTACTTGTTCAATCCCTTTGTAGATTAAAAACTAGCGCACACAAGAAAGAAAGGGTTCCCACTCCTCGTATTATGGGTGGCCTTGACTAATTCTCACAATTACTTGGCCAAAGTTAGAAAATCGTTGCACCGCCTCTTTAAAAGGGAGCCACTGCTCTTTTCATGTAATGGAGGACCGGCGGTTGGGTCTGTTAGTGCACTGCGGCTCGGAGAGCGTAGAGCGCAAGCTCGCACAGCAAGACCCAAGGCTCCTGGGTCTTGTGATCCTCCCTACTCCTGCCCGTTTCGATCTGGACGAGCATCCTACCGGCGTATGCCGAAGACCCAAGGCTAGCAGTGGTACCGACTAAATAGGCCCTGTAGGTCGATTCAGTCACAGGCCTACCTGACCTACGACTGAATAGGCATGTATTGACGAAAGAAAGGACTACCGTGAAATCCGGAGAGATGCCCCACCCGAGAAAGGTAACCCACCCCCATTACTGGCCAGATGTGCTATTTTATTTGAAGCACCAAAAGATAGCCCAATCCTAGTACAGTGTAGACCGCATATAACGTATGTCGCGGGAGTCTCGAAAATCCGCACTATAAGCGGTACCGCGCTATAACTAGGGTGTGTATTTTCCGGTTTTAACCGAAAAACACCGATAAACATCCGTCGGTGACGAAAATATAAAATCGGTTAAAACCGAAAAACACCGGTGGTTGGCTATTTTCACCCTGGTTAAAACCGAAAAACACCGGTCGTTGCTAATTTCCGACCTAGCGAAACCCTTTCCCCGTAGAGGTTCACCAAACGTGTTATCTCGTGGATCCTGCATTCTTCCAGTGTTTATACAGGGCTTGCAGGTGGCGTCAGTCCGCCCTCCTTTCTGGGGGTCAAAAGCGTCTAGTGAACGCAGTGGAAGCTAAGCTCTCATAGGCCTTTCACCTATTGTGTCTCCCATGGCCCCCTTTTGTGGAAAAATTAACGCGGCGGGGGGGGGGGGGGGGGTAGGCTCTCACGTGCCTTTTTTTCATTGTGATGTCGGTTCAAGCCCTGTATTCAGAGGTTGCTCCGGTTCCTGGAAGACACTGCCAACGTCCGTGTCGTACAGGAGCGTGCGTTTTCATAATTGCGGGTTGCGAACCGCAAGGAACGTGCTGCCATGACGGCAGCACGTTCCTTGCCTGTAGATGCAAGCATGAAAATATGCTTGGCATCTACTATGATAACCAAGTGTGAGAAATAGTTGCTTCCTAGAGAAGAAGTGTATGAACTATGTGAATAAAATTGGAAATCTTTGTCTGTGATCTATCGCGTTTTTTTTTTCACCAATAATCACCGATTTTAGCCTCGTCGTAACACGTTCCATCAAAAAATACACCGGTGTTTTGAAAATAAATAAACACCGAAAAACATCCGCCGATTTTTCTCACAAATAAACACCGGAAAGTACACACCCTAGCTATAACCAAAACATCAATTTTTTCAGGCCAAAATACATGCCATGAGACAACCTACCTTTGTAAAAGAATTTATATTATGTTAGATGAAAAAGAAAGCTTAGTTTGAGGAAAATCATTATTTTACCAGACTAGTACAGTTCTGTCTCAAGCGTGTCACACATTTTGAAAGAAATGAGCGGCTTTTGCCTGGCGCAGCCTTTTAACGGCGTCGCGGGTTGCGGACGGACGTTGCGAGTGTTCAGGATTAGTAACCCCAATCACTTTTCTCCGGAGATGAAAACGCGTGAAAATTCGCATCCTTCATACGGTACGCGCCAGTAATACCTTGAACTTGAGCACACGCATGAAATGCGCCAAATAAGAAATCCGGGCGACGTTTGAGGACACAAATGCTTAGAAATCACCACTGTAGTCGAAGTAAACAAACATAACGACACGGGCGTTTCCGCCGTCTTGAGAGCGCCGCCACGACATCGCCGCACTTCCCTTCTAGAATGTGCTGGGTTATCATAGCGACACACAACGAAAATTCACAGTCAAGGATAGCGCTTTTACGCGAACGATGAGATGAACGCCGTCGACGACGACGATCACAACCGACGCCATGTTTGCGGATAGAAGCAGCCGGCCCGCGACCGGCATGCAACGCGCGTGAATACTTCTCCTCGACCTGCGATTGGTCTGTCGTTGCGGTTTGTTTCCAACGCAGCGGAGGGACGCACGCACGTGAACGACACGTGCGTGCGTCCCTCCGTCGCTATGGAAACTGAAGCCTCTCCCTCTCTCTTCGCTTCTCCCCGCTCCTTCGAGCAACCTCCGTGCCCCATGAGTTCCGCTTGCGGCTCGCGCCGTCAGCGCCGTTATCTAGTGTCGCACAGGGAAGCGTGCTCGCTGCTCGGGTCGTCGGCGCGATCGGCGGGCTGTGCCAGAAACCGCATTATAACCGGTATTTCCCTTCGCGCGCGTGAATTTTAAGCGGTATCTAATTACATGGAGTTCTATGGGAGGCGAACCGGTGGTTTAAAAAAACCGCATTATACCAAGTCGTGGCGTAAATGCGCCTAGTTAGTTATGGCGAGATATAAGCGAACACTGCTGATTGGAAAGTACAGTCATCTTTGCTTCATTGCCCCTTGCTGCGATAACAACTTCGACAGGGCCACAGAATCAAAAAATAGTATTTTTTCAACATTCCTCGACTGCACACCGAGAGTTAGCCTACCCCTCATTTTCACCCAATTTTCTAACTATTTTGGTGAGCTATCTCTCAGGACTTTACGGTATGTGGGCAAACGTCGACGGACAGACGACGCGGGTCGTTGCCGACGGCGATCGGTATGTGGGCCACGACGAGGACCGAAAGACGAGGCAGGCCCACCTGTAGCGTCTGCAAGGCGAGCCCCTGCATGTAGTAGCGGTCGGAGCGACTGGG
The DNA here is from genome assembly GCF_016920785.2 of Ixodes scapularis. Classification (NCBI taxonomy): domain Eukaryota; kingdom Metazoa; phylum Arthropoda; class Arachnida; order Ixodida; family Ixodidae; genus Ixodes; species Ixodes scapularis. The sequence continues at coordinate 32,774,475 of NW_024609839.1, forward strand.
GGCCAAACCCTGCAGTATTTCCCTCACCACCCGCGCAAACGACAGCCGCGGAATGAGGAGCCGGGTAGTCCTCTGGAGGTGGCGGATGTTCTTGAGCCAGGGTGGGGCACGAAGCTTCGGCCTCACATTGCCCTGGGCAGAAGAGGAGTGGCAACCGCGCTGATTAGCTCCTGCCGATTGGCCTCCACCGGGCTAAAGTGTCAACCGCCATTTTTAAAAAGAAAGCTGATGGCGACTTTTTTTTCTTCTAAAGTCTTACGCTGCATGAAATGCGGTATTTCAGGAGCGGTCGTCTAAATTTGCTTAGAAGACACTTAACGGTCGTCTCGGAAAGAAGCTATACATTTATTAATTTTACCGCTAAACCTGGCGGGAAATGCACCGACAAGCAGACGGATGGGCGAAATTTTGCAATTGGTGGAGCTCCGTTGAAAAGCATTTCGCACCTTCAAGAAAAGAACTCTAGCAATTTCTGCAGTTATGCAAATCAATACCAAATAAACACACACAAAAAAAGAAAGCTCTTCTTGCATTGTTGTGCCAAAGGCAGACTTAACACAGAATGCACTGCATACTGCTTCGCACTGACACTGCTGGGAGGAACTCTGCACGTGTCTTGCGCCTCGACGGCACGAATGTTGTCATGCGCTACGTCTCTGCAAGAGAGCCCCGCCAAAAGCGGAGTAAGCTCTGCCCGCACACCGAAAGTGGTCTTGAAGTGGCAATGAACACACCGCCGCTGGGACACCGCCCTTCTGCGATGCCATCGGGCGGAAATCGAGGGACCATTTTTCTTGTGACGCGGTAAATGCGCCGATCGGGGGAATGTTTTGGACGCTTTGGTGGGAGTAAAATGCGAACTTCGTGCACACAATCGACAACTACAAGTTACCTGTCTGCTACAATCTCTTAAAATTATGTGATTTCTCGTTTGTTTGAGCAGTATTTATGGTCCGTGGCAGGCCGTAGCTGAAAACAGTTCCGAGATAATAAAATTAACTTCTTTAGGAAAAGGGGATTCTTAAAACCCTTACATTTAATGCTTTTTAGAGAACATCGAGACAATGTCTACGGGGTGTCCCAGATTACTTGCATCAAACTTTAAAAAAAGTGGAAGCCGTTTACAACTCCCTGTAACACCGAATTAGAGCGCAGCTATTGAGGAGGAGGAGGGAAGGGTACTGGGGGGGGGGGGGGTGAAGTGACCTGGGGGAGGGGTCACGTGACCTCTGGGAGTCACGTGACCTTGCGGGTCACGTGACGATGCCGATGATGTCATCAGTGACGTCACTGATGACATCATCAGCGACGATGACGATGCGGACTCCGATGACGTCATCAGCGATGATGACGATGACGATGCGGATGTCAGTGACTTCACTGTGAACGTGATCCGTGATGGTGACGATGCGGATGCCGGTGACGTCATCAGTGATGATGACGATGACGATGCGGATGCCGGTGACGTCATCAGTGATGATGACGATGACGATGCGGATGCCGGTGAGGTCATCAGTGACGTCACTGATGACGTCATCAGTGATGATGACGATGACGATGCGGATGCCGGTAACGTCATCAGTGACGATGACGTAATCGGGGAGGTCTCGTGACCTCGGCGGGGGGTCACGTGACCCTGGGGGGGTGGTCACGTGACCTCGGGGGGTGTCACGTGACCTTGGGAGGGGTCAGGTGACCTCGGGGTCACGTGACTTTGGGAGGCACGTGACCTTGGGGTGACCTTGGGGGTCGCGTGACCTTGGTTACGCCGACGCCAACGGCGACGCCGCTCAAGCCGGGAACTGGCCCCTAAGGGCTCATTCACACTGGAAGCGGATCCGCGTTCGCAAAGCGGTTGCGAACGCGGTTGTATAAGGATTCAGTACAATTGCACGCGCACACGATGACATCAAATGCGCGTGCAATTGCACTGGATCTTTATACAACCGCTTTCGCAACCGCTTCGCGAACGCGGATCCGCTTCCAGTGTGAATGGGGGGTAAGAGTTGCGCTCTAAAAAGCAAACGGAGTCCTCCACGGAAGGAAAACCAACTGTACTTCGTTAGCAAGGGTCTTAACATAGTTGCCACATTTTTCTCGATCTGCCCAATTATTCGGTCGATTAAGGCCAATTAGCAAACTTCAGTTATTCCTTTAAGGGCCGAGTTGTCGCCATCTTGAAACCGTCAGACGCGGGCGCGAGCCGCCATCTCTCCATTGTAACCATTACACCCATTGTTGCCGGGTGCCATTAATGATGCTCGCGAGACGGCCGGGGAAACGTCGCTACTCGTGAGCGACGCTCCTTCGGCGGCTTCGGCGCCCGCGTCTGACGGTTTCAAGATGGCGGCACCCGTGCAACTGGGTGGGTAAAGACGGGAGCAGAGCACGAAAAATCGTTAGCGCCGACTTTGTTGGTCCCGAAAAAAGGGACGATAAAGACGGCGGCAGAAAAGAGGGGAGAGAAAGCAGAGTGAGGGTTAGCCGTGCGCTTTTCTCTGCAGCGACTGGAGGTCGTTGGAGCTCTGGTCGACTTTGTTTTCGTGGCATAAACAACGCTGACTTTTTTTTTTTGCATGGCAGGTTTGAAAAGAAGGCAGCTCTGACCTCACGGGCAACGTTCTGCCGCTTCTCCGCGTACAGTAAGGAGCTGCTGGCTACACGGGCTTGTCGGCACCTTACTCCGGTAAGTCCGCGTCTGCGCCGCCCCGCTGTACCGAAGCGCCCGGGATACGTGGGACCAATTCCTCCTTTTCTTGGCACATCTAGTTCAGCGGCTTTAGTGGCCGCATTTTTCAAGATGGCAGCACCCCCGCGAAGGCTGCGAGGAAAGGGCCACTTACCCTCCTGGGAGAGGTAGACTTTCGCCTACTGCCGGGTCCTTTTGATGCCGAAGGCTCCGGTGCCGGTGACTCTGGAGCTCGGCGTGCAGCCGCCGATGGCTGTGCGGGAGCTTGGCGCGCCGGGGTCGGCAGACGTCTTTCTGGCGTTGGTTTGGCCCCTAAAGAGAGGTTAAGGTAAGCAAGAAAAACCCAAAAAACCTAAAAACAAAAACAAAACAAAAAATAAAAAATAAAGATAAAGAGTTTTTTCTTTTAGTGTTTTGTTTGAGGTAAGGCTGGTAAGGCAGTCTCGCAAATCCACGTTTGGGAACTGTTTCGGTACGAATTGACAAACGACATAAGCTAAGGCCCCGGCGAGCCAACTGGGGCCTTAACCTGGACACTTGGAGAAAGAGCCTGCGAGAAATCCTGCGGCCGTTATTGGTCAACGTCGCACTTGACCTTGAGACCGTTCAATCACAGCCGCCAGATGTCTCGCCGACTTTTTCGCCGAGTGTCCAGATCAGGGCCCTTGGAATGTCTGACCGAGGCACGTGACAACGCACTGTCGATGCACGCTCGCTCCGACCTCGCCCGTGGCTCGGTGGCTGCGGAGAGTCAGATGCAGTCGCCGAAGGCTACGAAGGAATCCTTCCTGGCCGGTACATATTTACACCTTTAACCCTATAAAAAAGAAAAAGAAGCAAAAAAAAACTCGATATAATTTGATCTCACAGGGTAGATTTGGCTTACGCAGAATTTAGTGGACGGCACGTGTGTGACAGTTGCTTCGTTCGATCTACCCGCACCTCCTTCACTGGTGCAGAAACGTGTGAGGGAGCGCACTTCCGGTCGTATCTCGACACACATGCCGGAAGTACACCGCTGTGCACTTTTTTGCACCGGTGCGGGAAAATCGAACGAAGCTACTGCGACTTCACGCGGCACCGTGATTGGCGTCCCATTCCGCCCACGCACCGAAAGCAGTCTCCAAGTGGCTACGAATGACAACAGAAAAGCTCCGCACGTCGTTAGGGCGTACTAGAACTGGGAGGTGTGCCGACTGCGTCGGCCTCTCCGTAGGAGTTGGGCATCGTGTGACTCAATTCGGCCGCAATGCCTAGTCGCGTTTTCAATGACAAAAAAAAGCCACAGCGCGGCTGTACTTTTGCGTTTCGAGACAAACCTTGGCGGCCCCCTTTCGGGCTGCAAGCCGACCCATCGTAACCCGCGACCACCAACCTGCTGACTGGCGCTGAACGCTGGACGCAGACACCGGGGGCCCCTCGTCGTCCATGGAAGACTGCGGAGATGGTTCTTGTTCCGCCTGCCGGGGTCGTTCCTCCGACGACTTCGCGCTGAAACTCCTCGAGGTCGAGGGATGGCGCCCGGCGCCCGAAGCAGACGCCTCGGGAACTATGGAATGAAATGGGAACAATGAAAAGGGAATAACTCTATGGCAATCGCTCGCGACACACCGAATCCCCGCCAAACTAATAAGCGAAAAAGATTTCCCGCTAAATTAAGCGAGCCACATGTGCGGGGAGCACACGTGGGGTCTGCCACGAAACTTTGCGAACGGTGGCCGTCGCCGTAAAAATGGTCCTAAGACTCTGCAACAATCTGAACGAACTAAAGCCTGGTTCACGCGCTTGCATTTGCTTATGAAGAGTACTTGTGATAACTTACGACTAATAGATACCTTGGCGACTTTTTTTACCTACGTCATTTACCTACGTCAGCCAACTTGCCCCGTCGTATTTTGTTTAAGAAAGCTCTCGTTCTCGACGCCTCACCAAGGCTGATATCTAATCCACCTATAACGACAATCCAAATCGAAAGTCCCAGTGCTGGATATTCAAACAGGCTAGTTTTAAGCCGTACCCTTTGAGTGGTTCATGCATAATACCATGCTCAAACGGATCAAGCTTCTGCTCGGACAGCATCATCAGTTTTCTTCAGTGTAAACGGTTATAAGAATTGAAAGATCGCAACCAGCTGCTTTGCAGACAGCTGGTTGCGGAAATTTACGCCGTCTGTAACTATATCTACGGCAGCCGAGCTGCTTGAAGTCATCGCAACTATAAACTACAGGTTGCAGCGACCAACGTTTGTAGATAAACGTTGGTAGCGACTGCATTCTGGCATTCCCACGCATCACTCCGAACAGAAAGGCGCTAGTTTCGGTTTGAAGTCGGTACCTTTTCTATAACATAGATGGCGGCAGCATCAGTCTTCTGCACTCGGTGCATTTGGCGAGTTCGTTTGAGTCCAGTTTTCCGTGCAACACTCTGTGAGTGCGATGCATTCTGGGAGAGAACTCGAACGGTGCCAGTGCGTGTGAAACAAACTCGCTAATAGATACTACAGGTGCCCAGTGTCATTTCTTTTTTTGACAATATTAAGCTTAGCTGGACTTTGGCTTCTAGAGAAATGTTTTTTTTTTCAATAATCTTTTGATCCAAGCGACGTCACGTTGTCAAACTTTTGCATTCTATCCCAAAAGCCACGGTCACATTGTCACGAAGTTTGAGCTTTCTGCGATGCTTAGTTTATTTACCCAAGCCGAAAAACGTGGTTCTTGTTTCTAGGGAACTCCTTGTACTTTACTTCAAGCATGCTGCGCTTGGTGTACTCCCTGCTTTACTTGAAGTACATAACATCCAACTTACTTTTTTACGTAAAGTACTTTTTAGATGTACTTTACCAAACGCTGATTATCTATTAGAAATGGCCGCATATAATGGAGTTAAAACTTTTCAAAGCGAGCGTAGAACGAACGTCGTCGTCAGAGCCATGATGTTGAGAGTTCGGGCATTCATTGGTAAGAATAGGGCGAAAATGAAAACACGTCATTGGCCGAAATCGGTTCAATGGCCTTGGACGCGTTGATTGACAGCATTTGTGACCAACCACCAGTCACGAATATTCCTCTAGCGGAGGCAATGAGCTTAGCCTATATCCTTCAATCACAATTTCTGGGTAAGGATGTATTCGAGTATTTCATTCCAGCATGCTAGAGTTGAAGTTTGCGACTCTTCGCAGCCGAAAAGGCAATGCACGCGACGTTCAGAATGCACTTCATCTTTCTTTTGGTTGCAGACACAGCCGTGGCCGAGTGGACGGGGAAGATTGTAGACACGGCTTCGTGGCAATTGGGAACCCAACCCCGAACGCGCACCCCACATTCGCAGTTACGCCTCGTGTTTCAGGAAACTTTTCTTGTCAATGTCACCTCTTCTGGCTCATTTAATGGGACTCAGCACCCTGAAACTCCCTATTTCCATTAATCTCTTACCATTATTTATTCATGCACTCTCGGCACCATCCGGAAACTAACAAATACCTGTGCCACGATACTGCCTCCTTCAAGGTTAACTCCGGTTCTTTTTGTTTCGCAGAATCATCACGGGGCACCGCTTTCGCCACTCCGCCTGGTTTCTGTCGGCTCCTCCCATTGACCAAACTATCTCTATGTACAGCCCTGCTCGTCGTAAGAGATCACAAGAACTCATTCTTAAGCAAATGCAAGTGTGCAGACCAGCCTTAAAGAGCCACTAAAGTGGATTTCGAGACTGTCGTTTAATACTGCGAAACGAACACACGCGCACTATGGGCATGTTCAAAACCCAAAATTGTCATCATGCGCAACAATTCTTTTTTCAACATTAGAAGAGCAACCAAATGTCCCGAAACACCCCTCTTACGAGACATCTTGGAAAAGGGGCGCGCCGCAATGCCTGTTCGCGTTTTCAACGAAGAAAGAGGCCACGCACGGCTGTACTTTTGTGTTTCGAGAGAAACCTTAGTGTCCCCCTTACGGGCTGCAAGCCGACCCGTCCTAATCCGCGACGACCCACCTGCGGAACGGCGCTGGACGCTGGATGCAGACACCGTGGGCCCCTCGTCGTCCCCGGAAGACTGCGGAGACGGTTCTCGTCCCACCTGCCGAGGTCGTTCCGCCGATGACCTCGCGCCGAAACTCCTCAAGGTCGAGGGACGGCGACCGACGCCCGAAGTCGACGCCTCGGGAACGTCTGCCCTCTTTGAAGATTCCGAGGGCTCGTGCTGTGCGTGGACAGAACGCGCCGCGGACGACCTTGCGGCAGAGCCCCTCGGAGTTGTGGGCTTGCGGCTGCTCGGCGTGCTCCTGCGGAAACGGGGACCGAAGACGATGGTTGGGACTTGCACGTGGTGCGTCAAACACAAATGGTTATCGCTCCGATTCGGGGAATCTTAGGGTAAAGTTGGTTTACAAAGAACACGTTCCCGTGGCATTCTTTGTAACTTGTAACAAACTTTGCAGTTATTAAAAAAAACTTTTTTTCGGCAGTTTGATATTTTAAGTTCCAGGGAATGAAGCCAGCCGGCGGATGGCCAACACAACAAGCTTTTCATCTATACTCCATCTGACTAAAACCGTGCAGTACAGTCAAGGCTACAGAGAAGAGAGTATCCCTACCAGTTGAAGAAGAGGGAAAGGAGGAAAGGGGGAATCCCAGCCCTTCTTTACCATTCCTCCTTTCCCTCCTCTTGAACAGGTTGGCATACGCTCTCTTCCTTTTAGCCTTGGCTGTACTGCACGGCTTTAGTGAGACAGGGTATAGGGCTCGTCAAAATGTTAGGCGCTGGAGAAAATCGGCCATCTGCCGCAAGTCCTGGTTTTACTCTCTTCATTCACGTTCAGTCCATTGAAAAGCATGGCTAGAGGGCCCAGGTATGCATCATATATCGCCACACCACCCTATACACAATGAAGTCCGTCTGCTGTAGTCACCGGACATCAATAGACGGGAGCTTGAACGCAGCGTCTGAAGTTGGCTACAGCTGCGCCATTATCCGAATGCCGCCTGCTACCAATGCAGCAATGCTAGCTAGGGCTTCAAGCTAGGCGGACAAACATACCGTGTGGTGTGCAGGGTCCGATCCTGCATCAAGCCTCGTCGAAACCGCCAAGAGTTCGCTAGGCAACCGCTTTACGCAGTCAGCATCGATCTCCGCACCAGCGCGTCCGACTTTGGCCAGCGTTTCGGCTTTCACGTTAGAAGACAACGTGTGGAAGATGGCGTCTCCCATTGCTGGCTTCAGACACTGCATTCGCGCATTCTTCCATAATGAAGACACTGCGTTGCCACTCTGACAGAGTAGGACTTTATTGTGCGGAAGGAGATAGAAGGGTGGATAGATTGGACGCATACTTCGGCTCTTTTGCTGTGCTTTTCGGTGGATGGAACATGAACACAAAAAATTAGTTGTTTGTTCATGTTCACAAATCGTTTAAAACATTTACAAATCTTAGAGTGCAGCTCTTGAGGAAGAGGAGAGGAGAGTATGCCCCTGCTCCTCCTCCCGCTAAATTTGTTAATGGGTCACTTGACACAAATTCATGTGACGTCATTTTCGCCGCTAGATTAATAATAACGTTTTCGAAGCCTTTATTCGAGTAAGACGTTATTGACAGGGAACTAGCTCTGCCATTGAAGCTATCTGTGTTGTCGTGTTGCCGGCCTGAAATTCGCTCAGCCAGCGATCAGAGCAACACACGTTGTCCAACACATGTTGCGGCTGTTTTTGTTGCCGAAAGCTGTCATACCGAGGCAACATTTTCTCTGTCTCCCATGTTGTCCTGCTGTTGCCGCGATGTGACAGGTTTGTCGGACAACACGGAGAGCGAGCAACAAGTTGCCCAATTGTTGGGGGTTCAGATATTCGCGTAGTTTGGGGCCATTCGCGAATATCTTCATGGGCAATCTAGAATCTAATTTTCTTTCGAGCTGCCCCCTCCAACCAATGTTTTATAAGAGAGACATGGATGATATATTTATAATTTGGCCACACAAAGAGGACGCGCTGCTTAGCTTCATTGAAGTTTTTAATTTTGTGGACCCTTCTAATTAGTTTTTCTCAATTATTCCAAAACCGAAGTTAATTTTCTAGACTTCAGGGTAATACTTGAGGGCACAAAACTAGTCGCTCGACTCTATCAAAAGCCGACTGACCGTTAAAAATACTTGCACTACGACAGTGGCCACCCACGTCCTTGTAAAACCAGTATAGATGGCTTGCACGTGACGTCTTTCAAAAAGCGGTTCGATGACCACAAGAGAAGAGGGGAAGGAGGAGCTCCCCTCTTAGCAGGATCCTCTTCTGTGCCTCCAACGTTGCTATTTTCCTTTCAAAATTAACCAGTTACTCAAAGTTCTTACAAAAGCAGCTTCCCTCTCCTCCTCTTACATGGTGGTCAAAAGTATGCGATGTGACGTCAGTGCAAGCCATGCATAACTTATAGTCATGCCCACAGGTTCAAAAGCGTGCGTTCAAACCACGGTTCAAACGGCGACGGCTTAACGCCAACCAACTACGAGAAGTATTAAGAGAACAGAAGTACCCTGAACCAATTATAGACGATGTTCCGAGAGCAAGAAAAATCATTTTGTACGTATCGCAGCGGGTTGCAGAGAGCGTTGAGAGACGGCTAAACTCACCTACGAAAACTCGTAATTCTCTCGGGTCCCGGCAGAACAGACACTGCCTATGTTTTATGTCCGCACCCACTTCTGTAGAATATGCAAGCTGCGTAAAGGTCCGCCAAGAGGGGAGCTTACCAGAAAGATGCCTGTTTAGGCTGTGAAGGCCGTCGCGAAGCGTCTTCTGCTTCCCAACTTGCCTCAACAACAACGACGGACTGTCTTGCTCCTGGTACCGCCATCGCTTCGCAGGGTGGGCCTCTCGCGGAGGGAGTTGGGGAAAGATGTCGTATTCATGCCCGTCCGACTCCCATCGCTTCCGGGCGTCCCCCGGTACCCTGCCTAGCAGCCGGTCCCCCGGTTGGTATCGGCGTGAAGCCATTACTGCGCGACACGGCGTCACAACGTGACTACGTCAACTACATTACAGTGGCTACGTCAACTACGTCTGCCACAATCGGCGAAAATCCCGCCAGACACTTGGATTTTGGGTTGGATTGGTCCGTTAGTGACATTTGAAGCGAATTAGTGTGCCTAGATTTCAGAGTAGTTCTAAGCGCTTTATGGTGTCACGTGGGTTATGGGACGCGTTTGAGATACGAGTTGTGGGAGCTGCTAGCTGACAAAAGCAAATACTTGACAAAGGTGTTAATTGTCTGGAAACGCCTTTGCCTCTCCACTTCTTTCTCTCCTCGCCAAGCAAAAATGCAATGTATGCGCACTTGAGGCCTTCGTCATTAAACTGCAAACGCTTTCCATGGTTTGAGTTGCTCTCTCTCTTTGCGAGCGGCTCTCTCAGGCGAAACTTGTAGCAGAAGTTGTGAGTTGAAGTTGTAAATATTTACCGAACACTTGTTTAATAAAAAAAAAAATTTTTCAAAGTTTCAGGCGGAGGTTAAAAACTTTTGTTTGATTTAGTAAAGTATAATAAGTGTGATGAACAAGAATTGCGGAAACGCAACGCTGATGCACATTTATCAAATCAATCCAATCCGTCTCCAGCCACCCTACTAGCCACCAACCCCCGGACATTTTTCATAGGGCCAATGGAGTCGAGTTTTGTACAGTAGCGCGGAATTCCTCGTCCGTGGTGGGGGGCTCTCATTACTTGAACGAGTTAACTTATTATTTTATATTCGGTAAATTGTAAAATTATATTAAGAGCTAACCATGCTATTAATAAAATGTCTGGCTTACTTTTCAAAACGACTTCTATATACACGTTTGGGACGTAGTAGCCTACTTTGAAGCCGTTTCTAAGCCAAGCCGTAAAGAATCCAACATGGCGCCTCTCTATTTTTGTAGGGTGGTTCTCGTATGGATCGCTTCGGGGTCGTGCTGGAGCCTGTATTCAGGCTCCCGAGCATCACGCCCGGTCCCGGTAGTGTAATAATAGGGACTTTTAGCAAACCGTGTTCCGCGTACCGCACTATCGGAGCCTTTGAAACATGCTTTTAAGTGCGCGCCGCGTTGTCATGGTATCACTCCGGGTGCGCGCCTATAAAGCATGTTTCAAAGGCTCCGATAGTGCAGTACGCGGAACACGGTAACAGTTCGCTAAAAGTCCCTAACGTAATATACGATGTGCGATTTCGCTTTCAGCTGTATAAGGTGCGTAGTCATGTGTGTTCGTTGTTCCTCTGTTTCGAGGCGTCTTGCCGTCCAGTAAGGAATCCAGAGCTGCGACCTGAATATTTCGAGGCACATATATTGCACAGATGCTAAAACGGAATTAAGTACAGCACTGCACTTGCATACGCACGAAAATAAAACATTGACAAAATCATTTCGTCAACCTCGCCCACAAGCTCCAGTTTCACATCGCCAGCACCTCTCTGTCATCTGTGCGCGATCTCATCACTTCATTATTACATGTGGCGCCGCAGACCTTCTTGGGAATGGGCTTTATAACTAATTTTATCACTATCACTTCTTGGGAATGGTCACTAACATATATCTTTACAAGTGTACACATTGAACCACATAATTACGCATTCAACATGCCAAGTTGGATCAGCTGTTCACTGAAAGTAAAGTTGTTCACCGATTTAAGAAATATAAGCCACTTAGGTGGCCCCCAGCAATCATTAGCTTCATTTTTACATATTCAAAGCTTCTCACGCAAGCAAGATGAAAATGTGAAATAAAGCTTCGAAAAATGTTGGCACTCAACAGGCTGTATAACTGGTTGGGAACCACGAAGTGTCCGAAGCTTTCTTCCTCCTTGAGACAACGTTCAAATGCTCGTTCCATATGTCCCAGCATCTGTAATGACAATGTGGTCATGATATTTAAAATTTTAAACTGATTTAAAACAAAACAAGAGTATATCTACAGAGAACAAACTAATGACATAATGCCGTTGTCGCACCCGGAACAATGCAGAAATAAATGAAACTTCAAATTAATATACAGGAAGCCTCATTCTTTCTTTTTATTATCCTCCGTCTGTTCGAGGACCGCCAAAGACCATTTTCAAGATTAAACCCAATGGTTACACTTTAAATAAGCAGTTGTGCACAAATCGAAATAGGGGTTAAGTGTATACCATTAACTTCATTAACACCGTACTTGTTAGGGGGAAAGCATATGTTTTTACTGCGAGAACGAGCCTACAAACTAACAGCTATGGGCAGCAAAAGTTTAATGGTAAGTTCGCTGAGCAAATAAAACTGAGTACGGGAGATAGATACTCACCTGCCTTTTCTTGAAAAAAAAAATGAACAAACAAATACTTGTGGTCTTGGCATTTGCGCTGTTCGTGCACCATCGGGATATGGCCACGTAAAGTGCACCTCTCAACAGTCTCTGAAAGTTCGCACCAAAATATCCATCGAGTTCGACAGGCGCGCGGAACGCCGGAGCGCGAAACCACGCTCGCACGACCCTTAGGTAAACAAAACCACGCGACGCCGCCGTCCGCCGTTACGAAATTTCAAATTTGGGCGAGGGTAGAGCGAGGGGGGAGGAGGCAGCGGCGCCTTTCAGGGCACCGGCGAGGCCAGCGGGTCGGTTTAGAGTTTTGTTTTTAGACCGAAAACAGAACGAACAGAAATATATATATAAAATAAATTGCATTTTATTTTCATGGTGCGGTGAAGACGTTTTGTTGAAATTACTGTTAGCGAACAAAGTTCCATATTTGTATTTTTGTATTCATGAGAGCCCCCCACCACCCAAGCGTTGCTGCCGGTGGCGACGCTATACACAGCGCCGCTGATGGTGGTGACGCTAATGTCAGCGCCGCGAAACTGGGACTGTGACCGGGGGACCATAACCCTACTTGCTACTTGACTGTCGCCCGCCTTCTCTGGTGGTCGTCAGTTGTCCTAAGCATGGTGTGATGACGGTTCGTAAAGAAGAGCTGGCGCAGTGGCGCAGTTCCGTCGCTGGTACGACCGTGCGGCCAGGTGAGACTGACGCGCCACATTTTCAAAACTGTTACGACAGTTGACTTAAAACGGAGAACGTAGCTGTCTAGAGTCCCGTCCGACGGCACTTTTGCAGAGCGTTCAAGTGCCGTCCGACGGGACTCCACTCACGCATTCAAGTGCCGTCCGAAAGTCTTATATAAAACGAGTTCTCAAAACGAGTTTTTCGAAGCGGAGTCTAGCCTAGTTCTTGGGTGCTCGAGTAGCGGTCCTCCAGCTCGACCTCGAGAAGACATTCGACTGTGTAGCGCACGAAATTCTCTTTGCGATTTTGGACCATGAGAATGTGGGGCAAGTAATTCGCGGGGGCATAGCTCTGGCGTACCGAAATTGTACTACAAGGCTGATTATAAACAAGTGTCTGGGGGCCCCCATTAAAGTACAACGTTCGGTGCGCCAGGGCTGCCACCTCAGTCCTCTTTTGTACAGTATTTATATCGAAACGTTATGTTTAAGGATACAGTATTGTGGTGGGAGTACGGATTTTCAACTGGGTTATTCAGAAGTTAGCCTTTTGGCCTACGCCGACGACATTGCGGATTTTGCACCAACAAAGAAAGTGTCCAACGAGTAGTGAGGGGAATTAAGGAGTATTCTGCAACCACGGGGAGTAATGTAAACTGGGACAAAAGTATTGGGTTTTGGCACGGGGAATGGACTTCGAGACCGAGTTTTTTCAACCCCCGTCAAGTACTTGGAAGTTCCGCTAGAATGCTATAAGAGCATTCTAGCGGTACTCCCAAGCGGTACTCCATTGGAATGCGCAAGCGCAAGAAATGAAATCTCAACTGGAACAATGGAAAGGACAGCATATCTCGATATTTGCCAGAGCGACGGCGTGTAATTTATTTTTAGTATAAACAATATGGTATGTGATGCAGGTGCTGTATTGCACACGACTTGACATTCAAAAACTTCATAGTGTTTGCTCTTATTTGGGAGTCATCCTGGGAAAGGTGCGCGAGGGACAATTTGTTTAGGGAAGTCCGGTACGGGGGGACTCGAATTGTCCCACCTGTTTCTCAGTCAGGTAGTAAATAGACTTTTGTTTTTTCGGGACACTTCCGACTCTTTTCTAAGAACTGTGTGTCAGCTGAAGTAGGCGCGAGCGCTGCCTCAGCTGATTGTGTCGTCCACAGAGTGTATACCCGGTCATGTTCGGTTATTTCAGAGAAATTGTAAGCTCTTTTCGGTTCTTGCAGACACGTTTTTCAATGGAATATTTAAGTACCGTTAGACGTAAAAAACTATATACAGATTTAAGAAGCAGCGTATTTTCTGTACTTAGCTACAGATCCATATACTGTGAGGGCCCAGGGCAGGATGTTTTGAAAAGAGTGAAGAGGATGCCAGTTAAGCTAGGGGTTAAGACTTTGTTTTTTTAACTTGATACCGGAACGTTATCAGTTAGACCATATTTAGGAAGAATAGACAGTTTTGTCCCTTGGGGAACAAACTGTTACACTTGTAAAGTCCCCGAGACTATTGAACATGTTTTTTTACATTGTTTGGAGGGGGTATTCTTCTGGAATGTGCTCCAAAGAACCCTACACAAAGATTTTTCTTTAGACCAACACGCTATTAGATTTTGGGCAATAGATAATGAAGGAGGGGTGCCATTTGATTTGCTAATGCTTCTGGGCCTCCACAGTCTTTGGCTCTCCCGCACTGCGAGGCTCCATAACGATGCCGATGCTAGACCGGCCAGGATGTATATACAGAAGCTGATGTACCAGATTGGGTATCCAGAATCGAACCGTAAGAAACGTTGAGACTTTTGATGTGACGTCAACCATCAAAGGGATGATTGGTTCATACTTCCTTGACATTTGTATATAATTGATATAACCATGTGTGTGTAATCTAAATATGTGTGTGTGTGTGTTTTCGGTTTAAATAATCAGGTAATAAAGAAAAAGGAGTGTAGCCTAGTGGTAAGATGTCAGTTTCATAAGCAAGTGATCCCGGGTTCGATCCCCAGTGCGGCTTACTTTTTCGTTTTTGTTTTCTCGAACATTTATTTTGCCGACGCATTTGGCGATGTTTAGGGCTTGGTTTGCCGGCTGTTCGCCGCAAAGTGGCGTGTACGACGGGGCCAATGGGTTAATACCTTTGTAATTAGCAGCCGCATACTGTCGCTGCGAAGCGGCGTAAACGCAGGCGGGGGCCTGTGTTAACGAGCTCCCCAGTGATACACGCGCTGTACGACTCTTTCGGACGGCACTTGTAGGCGCGAGTGGAGTGCCGTCGGACGGCACTGTAGACACAGCCAACGAAAAAAATCACACAAGAGGACGAAACAAACGACTGTCGTTTGTTTCGTCCTTTTGTGTCATCCATAGTAACCCTAAAACGCAGGAAAAAAAAAAAAGACGGACAGTACAACGAAGTGTCTATTAGGGATATGGATATCATTCACCAGCTCGCCTGTGTTTTTTTACCTTTCATCGTCTCGTGTGTTTCTTTCGTTTTAAGTCAACGTAGATCGGCAACACGCTCAGGTCTAATTGTTGTGACAGCCTTCCATTTAGCGCATACTATTTGACGTGGTAACGAATACGACGCAGCAAAGGTAGCAGCCTGAGACGGAGGTTGGGAACCCGACGTATCGGTAAGGGGACGTTTCGGCATGGGGACGAACCTATTTTTCCGGCTGCTGGGGCAAAAAAAAAAAGTAAAAGAAAAAATTTGGGACAAAAAAAAAAAAGGCCGGCAGTTTCCTCCCATTAGAGCCCTTGCGGATAACAGTTTGATCATCCGCATCCGCAATGTTCTTAAATAATTGTATCTGCATCCGCAGACTTCATATCCGAACCGCATCTGCAATATTCGGAACCACATCTGACTCTCAATCCTTGCATTCATTTTACATCATAAAATCGTGCATGAATAAAAATGAGAAAAGGCATATTTGTAATATCTTATAAGCCGCCTGCCTACCTTTCTACAAAGACCTTTGTGTAAGAACATGGTGAAAGTCATTTTATCGTATTTTGTTTTATCGTATTTCTATGATAAGCGATCATCCTTCACATTTCATATCGCTGGAAAGATGCTCGCAGTTCTGAGATCATCTTGGGAGTCCGTGGCATTGACACTCTGTCCAGCAGATGCGCTTAAAAGGAAGGGAATTTATATTTATTTCCCTTTTTGCTTTGTGAAACCTACTTCAAGCAGGCTCATGTTTTAAAAACATGAAAATTGACAAAGGACAGACTAATAACCTTGTGACATTTTATTTAGGCCAAACAATATAAAGTGGGAGAGGAGAGGCGCCCACTCGCCACAGCAAAATGCTCGTCTGTTTGTGGTAAGGTGCAAGTACACCACATCACATTATTCAGTAATGCAACACCTCCTATCAATTACAGTTTTAAACACAAACCCTCAACTGTATGCTTGGAACCATATTCTTAGAAGCAACTCAGTGCCAACTGTCGGGAAACGGAAAACACGCACACGCTGCGTTTCACTCGTCGAGGTTGCTGTGTAGAAGAAACAATATTGTCAGTATGGACGGATTCAGACTCTCTTGCCCCTCTTAAAATAATACTTGCTAATAAGAAGTCTCTCTCGGTTGGTGCACTTGATGCTACGGGGGTTGCATGCACGAACTGCGCTACAAGGATGAGGTGCGGAAACTCGTGCTGGCGCCAGTTCCACCACTCCAGAGGATCGAATTCAGTCTTCGTGATCTACTTGTAAGCGAAGAAGCCACTTGCAGGCTTCATCTACTTTCTTGTCGCTTGTACAATTTGTTGTTTCTTTGCACGAAAAACATTTTCCTCTCTTTCCCTGCCAAACAAGAACTTGCTTCCCGGGACGACTTATAGTTCTGCGTTTTTTACTTTTTCTAGGGGCAGTATTTTTGGTGTGATAAAACGTTCTAAAGTGATTTTTGGTGAGAATCAAATCTTTGTTGACGTAAAGAACAATTTTCTCCCCGATTGGCACCTTTTATCTCGGAGAGTAGTTTGCCCCCGTAATACATTCGATGATGCACTTCATAGTATGCTCACTTATTCTCTATATACACTGTACGGTCGCATACGTTGATGGGGCCGCCTCGGCAAAAATGCGTCCGTACCCGGAAATATCCGCATCTGCAGCCCCTGCTATTTGCATCCGATCCGCAATCCGCCGAATCTTATTAATTTTT